>NC_041045.1:4656775-4956970 GCF_900634775.1 Gouania willdenowi
TAACTCCAACATGCACAGACACAAAGTCCGGCCGATTCCAGGCTTGGGAAACAAAGGCAGATCTAAGGAAGTTTGACGTTCTTCAGGCTTGAAAATCCAAACGTTGGGGACAGGCGAGGAGGACATGGAAGAGAACTCCGGTCCATCTGCTGCAGCGGCTGGGACCAACTGCAGCTCTTCCGAGGGGGGTGAAGGTCTATTGTCTGCTCCCAATAGGACCAGTGGAAGACAGGGGGCGGGAACTGGGAATTAAAATGGTCCCAGTGACAGGAGCGCTCGGTTAGAGAGGCCAGACTGTGCACTGAGCAGCGATGGGGACGGATACCAACATGAACTAAATCTGCTACAATCAGCACTTTAATGATCAATTACAAAAGTAGTCTGTAATTAGTCCTGGAGCACAATTTTTTATTGAACTATTCTGGATAATATAATAACCAAATTTTAGAAATGAAACAAAAGCGTCACAAATTACCAAATTCTATTTACATGCACACATGTGACTTTACGCTGCGTTGGTTTTATTTCTCATTTACAGTTGTGAAAATCAGACGATTATTATTATCATTACTTACATTTAAGATGTCAAAATGTTCCGAAAATTAATAAAATTTTACTTCAGTTCTAAATATTTGTGGTAACTTTCATATTTCTTAAAATCATTTTAATCTTTCCACCAAAACCTTGTCATTCGCTTCCATTGAGGGTTTATGTCCTTTGATGTGAGCCGGTTGCCTTTGATGATGATGTTACAGCAGTCTCTCGTGTATGTTCTCTGGTCATCGAATATTTTATTATTTCTATATATAGGCTACTATATGATACTTTACTCTTTTTAGTGTCAGCCATGGTGATTTTGTTTTTACAATATTGAACAGTTTTTCATTTGTATTTGACTTTTTTGTTATATTAATTCATATTTATGGTTTCATGTTTTGTGTTGATCATTGTGCGTATAAGCAAAACGAAGATACCTACGAATAAAGTTAGCTTTAATCTACTCTCACAACAACCTGTGACTGGTTGTTGACCGAAGTGTCTCATTCAACTAATTAAATGTTGGCCGTTTGTGTCACCAAATTAATGCGTTTAAAATAATAGAATCTAAATGAGGACATCACACATAATGCCTGAAGGACTGATCGGATTTAATTCATCTTAAGAGACTGAAAGACAACCCCTTACTTTACTCAGCCTTTAACAGAAAGTTCTGTACTTTGTGATGCATTCCAGCTAAAAACTAAAGTAGTCTAACATTTTATTTCAAATTAAACAGGAAGCTCCAATTGAATGAAATGCTCTTTTTCAAGGGAGTCCTGAGCAGAATTTGTCTCAAAATACAATAAAAACAAATTACCGATAAACATACATCATTAAAAAAAAAAAAAGAAAAAGAAAACAATGATGAGACAACAATAATAATATAATAACAATAAGCCCAGCTGTCTCTGGAGCGAAAAATCTGATTGCTTTTCAGGAGCAGGTGGTCGTCAATTAAAGAGACAAATGATTGGCTGAGTCAGCACTAATGCAACCATATGTAGCATGATGAAGAAATACTGACGGCCGTTTGTGGATTTAATCTGATCACTGTGTGTGTGTGTGTGTGTGTGTGTGTGTGTGTGTGTGCGTGCGTGCGTGCGTGCGCGCGTGCGTGTGTGCGTGTGTTCTGACTTATTTTTGTGATTATTTTGACTCTCTGGAGTAATTTTCTGATCTCAGTGATTAACATCACTAGTTTCCTGTTAGATTGTGGTTACGGAAACAGGCCTGTCGTATGAGCAGCGAAATCAAAGGGCCTGTGTTTACTGTGTGTGTGTGTGTGTGTGTGTGTGTGTGTGTGTGTGTGTGTGTGTGTGTGTGTGTGTGTGTGTGTGTGCGTGTGTGCGTGTGTGTGTGTGAGAGATCTGCTGAGCTCATTAGGGAGCTGCTTATTGCTCTGCCAGGGTGTTGGTGACAGAGTCCACTTTTTAGGAAACAGAGGGGCCGCCCACGCAGCCAGCCTGGCTCCACACACACACACACACACACAAACACACTTACACGCACACACACACATTCCTCCGGGAGGGGCAGAGGAAGGAGACTGGACGGTGGCAGCTCAGCTGAGGGTCCAGGTGGAGCTCTGAATGGACGCATGTCTGCCTGAGGGGAGTGTGTTTTAATAATCTACTAAATATAACACACACACACACACCTGCCGATGATTACATCATTATATAAAAAATACATACATTATTATAGTAATAACAGTCTCCTCTTTGCCAGATATTTGCTACAGCAGGAGGTGCTGCAGGATCAGCTCAAAGAGCCGAACATAGGGCATCATTGATTTATTTAAAAAAAAATTTAAACAATTAATAATTTGTTCCTGATTCCATTTTGGATATTTCCTGAAAATTTCATTAAAATCCATCCATCAGTTTTTGAGTTTTCTTGTAAAATAATTATTTAAATACACAAACTATCAACAACGGGAAATAAAAAAGATCTATATAGGACACATCAAAGCGATTAGCAGACGCCTATGAGGAAGACTGACAGTTGACAGTCGAAACATGCTCAAAGTAAATTCCTAAATAAAGCAAAACCTTACTATATTATTAAAAAAAACAAACAAAATGAACTTGCTGAAATTACTAAAAAACGGTGTCAGAAAAAACGAGTGGCAATGAATGATACACCCAGCTTGACCTTTGACCCTTTATTGAAAGCCTGCATTTGTTTTTTATCACTAATCAAATGGAAGAAATGTCAAGCTCTTCAAAATAAAAGCAACACAGCTGATTTTTTGCACAGAGCACATAAGCGACAATCATCCTGAAACGCGCGTCCTCATCCTCCTCCTGTATCTTTGATCAGTTGGTGTTCTGCTTTGACTGGTGAACATGTTATCTTGTGACTCGTTTCTGAGAAATTGTGCACTCGGACTAGTTAAGTGTTATGGTACGACTAGTGATTAGGTTACATTGCGACTGGTTGTAGCAGTTCTTACAGTTTAAACGTTAATCATAAAGTTTTTTTGTGATATTGAATTAAGTTTTCGTAGCAGCTTCAAAATGCATCTAAAAATCCAGAAAAGTGTACGTTATTCTAACTGCTATGTTAGTGTTACGGCTCCACTAGTGATCGTGTTATCATGTGACTGATTATAAGAACATATAGCGTAAAAACTCAAATAAAGCGTGCTTTTATTGTATTTTGTGACCAATGTAAAAACACTGAGTGACTGGATTAAAGCTACACTAGTTATAATGATGTCCAGCTGAAGTGAAACACCAGTAGGTCCTAACAGAACATGTATGGTTCTCAACCCCACCCTCTAGGAGAGGAAATACCACTGTGAAAACAGAAAGTGTTTGTTTACCCAACAAACATGCCAGGATCACATGACTGCATGCATGTGTGTGTAAAACATCATGTAAACAGGACCAGCATCAGGAAACGCCTGCGGTCCCCAAACAGGGCGATGGATTAAAACTCATAAAGCTTATCTTCAGCTCCGACAAATCTGTACAAATTAACATTCCAGCAGTGATTAAAGGAACAAACCAGGCCGTTGTGGCGCAAAACGCTGCACAAAGCTTCACGATTTCAGTGTTTAACCTTGTTCTCAATGCAGCTTTATTCATGGATCAATCAGAGATCCCGAAAAAGGGGGCAAAAATCAGACGGGAAAACCACCGACGCTGCAGAAATGTAACCAGTGATCCATCTGGTGATCAAAAACTGTAAAGGTTTATTACTGGCGGCCACAGACGCACATTTGTCAAGTCAACTTTAAAATGAGGGTTCTCAACAATTTCAGCCCAGTTTTGCTTGTTTTTACCCTTTTCTGCAACTACACCAAACTTGCTATTTTTTAATCTGTTTTCATCACTTTTTCTTGCCATATTTTTGCTCCTTTTAATGCATTTTTGCTACATTACTCCCATTTCTGCCACTTCATCAAATTTCAATGCCTTTTATGCACATTTTTGCCACTTCCATGAAATTTTCAAATTTTGGTTGCGCACTGTTTAAGGGAGAGTAAAGGTCCCTAAGGAGAGCTTTTCTTCTCTGCTTCATTGTCCACTACCAAACCGCACAGTTAAAACTGTCGCTCCCTGCGCTCACAGATTTTTTTTGGGTCCGTTTTATTCACTAAAACGATAAAGTAGTTTTTTAAACAAATATGGTGTAACATAATTTTAATATGGTGTAACATTTCAAAGGTTTTAGGCCACATTTGTAAAAACATTAAAGGCTCCCTTTAACACACACTAATGGAAATACTTTAGGTGTCAACAACTCTTTTTATCGAGTGTTTTTATGATAAACCTGATAAAAATATATCTTGTGTTGGTTTAACTTTCTCACCTTTTACTTGAACAGAAACACTGCAGACACATCCCAACCAACACAATCTAACTTATTCGTTAATTTACTTCACTTCCTTTTGAAAACACTAAAAACACATAAATCCCACAACACTACGAAACCATGAGACGATTCTTCCTGCCAACAAAGACAGTTTGATGTCTCTTTTTCAAACTAAATGCACTGTTTTGAGATTCGCGAGGCTGATTCTCTCTGTTTGCCTTCTGTCGGTTATTGTCGGACCGCAGGACTTACATGTTCTCACACATCCTCAAAGAGCCGACAGGATGTTTATGAAGGGAGACACAAAAGCACAGGAACCATCAGCACAACCACCCACACACTATCAGTGCCATCATCTGCAGGTGAAGTCTAAGTGACTGCAGAGGAACACACAGGAACTCATGATGCTCCTTTGTTTTATCCAACATTATTTATTCAATTTTATTCATGCTTATTTTATATTTGTTGGTCTAGTTTTTTGTTTGCCATCATTAAATTCCAATAATTTGTTTTTTTGTCTGTTTTTGAGAAATTTTCTTCCATTATATTAGATGAAGAAATTCTCACATGGAGCAGGCCTGTTACCCACAATCCCTCTGTGAACGGTGTGTGTTTCAGAGCTGTGGTCAAACAGTATCTCTGCTGTCTGCTGCAGCTGACACTCTTCTGCTAACATATTTCATTGATGTATTCAGAGGGACGATGACATAAACATTTGTTTAAAAAATGACAGATGTGTGCACCGCGTGACTGAAACTGAGACAAAACATTAATTTAGCCATTCAGAAGTAGTTAAACGCTGTAAATTCTTGAATGAAGGCTCAAACTCAGAATAAATGAGAAGTTCTTGTTAATATTAGCTCCCAGACAGATTATTGAATGGTGTTCCTGCTCAGCTGGTACCTGTGTTATCTGATGAACATTAGATCAGTCTAATTGTAGGGAGAGAACTCCGCCTACCTGTGTTGGCTCCGCCTTTCATCCTCTAGCTGCTTCAGGATCTCGCTGATGCATTTATTAGCTTCCATGCACTCCTGAAAACACAGAACATGAATGACTTGTGAACATGTCCATGACTGTAGGAGAACATGCAAATGCTGCACAACACACATGCACTGCCAGCTGGAGATGAGCTCTTATCTTAGCCACACAGTCACTGCATTGATTCCCATGCACGGCAGTCATGTGCGGCACACTGTGAGCCAATCACAGGGGATTCTCGTGAATCAGTGAAAGACTGAAAGCATCCACGGGGCGAGCAGCTCTGATTATAGTGACCAACCACCACAAACACTAGCTGTTTGTTTTAGCAGACATGGAATAATTGAACGCGCTTATTTTGGAATAGCTCACTGTGAAATAACATCCCATGGAAAGCAATAAACATCACTTCGAACTGGTTTCACAGCCTCTGCTGCAGTTTTACACCTTCAGGCTCTAACGCGGCTCCACGTGTGGATCTGGTTAGATCTGGTGCACAGAGTTGTGCTAGGGATGTCCAACAGATGCACAATAACTATCAGTGCTGTCAACTTCACAGTCTCCTTATCCGTTACCAGAAAGGACGGAAGGAATATGAAACCGCTGCTGCACAGGCTGACAGAAAAAGCAGCATGAAAAAAATAAACCCTAGTTTGTAGATTGATTTACTGTGACAAAACCAATCAATTCTTAAAATGACTTCGAACAAACAGGGAACAATGTGTTGAGGTTTTATTTATTCAGATAAGTTTTTTCAGTAAATTCCCTTTGATCTCCTAGGAAATCAAAGTCAATTTCCTCCTAGAAGATCAAAGTCAATTTCCTGAAAAAAAAATGTTAAAACATATTGTTTCAAAAAGAAAACAAAATGAACTTTCTGGAATTATAAACGGGGAACAAAAAAAGACAAAAAGACAACTGGACAATATAAACCAAAAAGTCACAAAACAAAAACAACAAAAACAGAGCAAAAAATATACCTAGAGAAAGAGAAACATCTTCCACCTATCACCACAATACATAAACACACACCTGCTGGATTTCATCACAGTTTATAATCTTTATTAAAGGTAATAATTTTCAGCAAAACAAATTGCTGCCAACTGGTACTCTGATTACTTTATCTCTCCTCTCAGGTGTTTTGGTTCTGTTCTACTTTACACATGAGTCACGCTGTCAATCTGAGCTAAATACTGACCCACTTCACAAGACGGCCAGATTCCTGACATTCCCAGCATTCCCAGCACTCCACTGGGTGATATGTGGAAGGTTTCAGAGCCCTGTCATTAGAAAAAACACTACGTGATGACAACACGCTCAGAGCAGCTTTGATGTGAATCGTAAATAATTCCCCTGACGCGATGACGGAGCGCAATAACTTATCGGGTTGTTAGAGAGTGTCAGGCGTCTGGACACCAGGAGCCATGGTCCACAATAACATTAAATACCTCAAACTTACAGGCAGACAAATGTTAAACAAGGAGTTATTTAAGGAATTAATTTGGTTTGTTTCATTTGTTCTGTAGAAAGATTTTCCAAGAACTGTGTTCCGATTGATGGAACCACAGGCGTAAACTCTGACCTGGGGAAGTATCGGGGTCAAGAGGCGGGGCTTACACAGCCGAGGTCCGATTTGATTGATCCTGAATGCCTTATTGAGTCAGACCAATATTCAAAGCTCATGCATTCATTTGTTTATTGTTTCTTATCAATGCTTAGATGAAGCACCTTTCGTACCGAATAACAACCCCACATAAAAAGCATCAAGAACTCCCAGGAATAAGAGCAAAATGTAGAAAGCAAAGAGTCCCAGAAAAGGGAAAAAGTCTGCAGGTTTCTATGTCCGTCACCATAAAGGACGCCTTAAGAATGACGCCTTAAGAATGACAAAATAAAGGGGCGGAATGGGACCTTGGATGTTGAAATAAAACATGTACAGCAGGTGGCGATATGCACTTATTCAAGTTGGTTGCAACATGCCAATAATCAAGAAAGAAAAAGAAGAAGAGTTCTATACAGAGACACATTGAGGAGTGTATATCCTTCAAGTACAGTTTACACACTTTAGTAGTTCAGTAGGTGGCGATATGCACCTATTCAAGTTGTTTGCAACACACCAATAACAATAATGAAAGAAAGACAGAATGATGACTTTTGAAAGAAATATGAATATGCTCTTTCCGACACTGAGGAGTAGCTCTGACATTTTTAAAGCCAACACTACTCACATCAAAGGACACACGCTGACGCCATGGCAATAGAAGAAAGTCTGTTAAATGAATGCTGAGGAGAGCGTTTACATTTACACAGCATTCTCACTGGATTTACTCTGGAAATGTAATAAATCTAGGTATGTTCTAGTTTGTACATTAAATCATTTAACTTAATTTAACTTTACTGACAGGAACAGATCTCTTCTTTATAAGTCTTCGTTTAAATTATCTCTGTTTATATTGTTTGGTTAGGTTAAATTCAACATTGATTACTGTGTTTTACATTTTACAGACTCTTTTGTAAGCATTTATTGGAACTAAAAAGTACCAAAAAAATCACTAAATGACACTAAAATAATAAATAAAAATAGCATTTTGTTAGTCTGACATAAAAAGATTTGCTTTAAAAAAACAAAATTTGAGAAATTAACACATTTTTTTGTTATCGGTCTTTTAATTGATTAGTTATTGAATCGACTGATAAAAATCCACATTGGTTCATTAGGAAAAAAAGTCCACAAATATTTACTAATGTTAGACATGAAAATCAATTCATCGCGGCCCACTTTTTGGCCCCGACCCACTTGTTGAGACTTAACTCTCACGTCACATGCGGGGCCTGAACAAAGTGGGTTTCCCACACAGCCTATGAAGCCTGGCAGCAGAAAGGAATCAAAAGCCTTCGCTGGGAAAACAAGTCATCGGGACCAACAGTGTTGTTATTGTCGGAGCAAATATTCGGCCTCAGACTTCCCAGGATTCCCGTCTGAGCACAATCACACACACTGAGAAGAGCCTGAAAAGCTGATTTATTTATCAGATCCACCTCTGACCTCCATCGGCTCTTTGACTTCCCAGTTCTGCACACTATTCTCGGGCTCTGGTGGTGTGACTGGGCCCTAATGGGAACCAGGCCAGGAGTGGGATTCTTCCCAGCTTCCATCTGGATGAAATCAGAGCAATAAAGCTGCTAAAGATACCGTTTCATGGATAACGAGGATTTATTGCCGTTAATGTGAAAATACTGGATTCGTACTGGATTCCTTCCCAGAGTGAAAGAGCTACGGAATGAGCAGCTGTGTTTTCCCAAAGCCAAAGATGATGATTTAAAGAAAAAGTCCTCCGATTAGGATTTAAACGGCCCATCACAGATTACCTATTCAACTCTATTACTGCACTTAAGAAGTTTTGCTATAAATATTGTCGCTTTTACGATCCATTTTTTTCTTTATTTTTGTATTTTATTACTTTTAGTCTGTATGTTTTTCTGCTCGTAAATCCTAACCAGTTTTTCCACACAATTTTAACACTTTGGGTATCAAAATTCAGTCGATTCATGCAGTGCTCTGGAGTCTTTCTAACTTGGATAGTTTTTAATTGATATTCATTTCTAATGAGGATTGATGTAGATTACGATGTTATCTTATTTGCATTGATTCTAGCTGATTTAGGATATATCCTTACATCCCTAGTCTTAATTTGTGCATCTATTTAACGATCTATCAAAATGTAGGGGTTGTTCAATATGGTACATCGACAAAAAGCTATTATGGATTGATTGGATACCCAAATAACACAAACCAAACCTGTAGAATAAACCCGCAATTCAACCCATTAAAGTGATGTATATGTACCGGCAAAAAGTTTTTTAAAGTCAATTAAACACGACAGATTCAGCTACACATTGGGAAAACATGATGCTAGTTTGTAGCTGAAAAGTCAGCGGGTTGAACCAAGTTTAGAAATAGTCGATATTACATCTTATGTGAGAGATGTTTACGTTATTATTTTTACCAAAACGTGACAATTTCCCATCTATGTAATGCTAGGAATGACTGAAGTCAATACTTGAAACAGTGTTTTACCTTCACAGGATGTTGTGTTTAGATACAATCACTACCGGTAACTAAAACTGCAGATGTGACGGTTTGGTGGATCTCAGACTCTGAGGTTGTGTTTTGGATCAAGGATGCTTGGTGAAGAGCGACGCTGTTCCCAGCCTCGTGAATGAATGGCTGTGTGGCCGAGCTCACTGTTTGGAAAGATAATCTGCTGAATTCCTGTCGCAGTGGAGGTGTTGATGTTTGGGAACGAGGAGCGTGGGATAAAAGCCGTTTGTCCGCGACCAACACTGATGAGTGAGAAATGTCGACGCAACGATTACTGTGTGGAAGTCAACAGTCGGAAGACATGAAACACCGTCAGCATTCCTCTGCCCCCTTTGTGGGACACAAATCCCACAAAGAATCCTGAATGTGTTTCAGAGAGTTTAACTACCAAACTTCTAATTATTTTCTTTTGTGTTGATTATATTTTAAAAGTGTTCATGAGGCATCAGAAAACTCAGTTTATCTATAAATACTCACATGCTGAACTGACATTTAATGACAGTGAAGGGAATAAAAGAGCAAACGAATGAACACAAAATTAAAGGTCCCGTATGATGCTATTTTTCACCCATTTCCATTTGTTCTAAGAACCCCAACAACAGTATTTGAGGTTTATTTTCCCAAACTCACTTGTTTTCCAGAGTTTAATCCCTCTAAAAAGAGACTTTCTGAGCAGTTCTAAAAACGGGCTGTTTTGGGGCCTACTTATGCATAGTCAGGAGTAGGAGTGTCTGTAGACGCAGACTTCATGCCTCGCTCTTGGAAGTGAGATCAGTGATCACCAAAGCAATTTTCTTTTTACTATACACACTGTTATTGTTTTCAGCCAAAAAACTGCACATTACAGTAAAACACATGGCTATTTAAGCGGCTATTGTGATTGTGAGTTCGTCTCAGCGTTTCATGCTGTGTGTTTATCACACTCACTGACCGGAGTGTTAAGCTGCTAAGTCACTTTCTTCTCCTCTTCATCTTTATTAACTACAGGAATAGTGCATTTAAGGTGAAAATCATTTGTTTTGTCCAACCGCTGCATCGCATTATGTCACAAACAAGTCAGATCAAGTCAAAGGTGATACGAGGCGATATAACGGATACTAAAAATGGAACTGCTTCCTGGGTTCTACACTGTTGCTGCCCACAGCTCCTCAGGGAGGGGTTAAATGCAGAGAACACATTTTGTGTATGTAGGTTTACATATATAATAATAAAGAATAATTTATATTCTACCTTAAACTGCAGTGTTTGTTTTAGCTGTGAGCTTGTTTGAGCGGGAGGAGCTCACATTTCTTTCCTTCATTAACTATTTTTTGGGACCTTGTGTATGAGTGAGGGTACAAAGCAGCCAGAGATCAACCAGCATATCCAAGTTCTGGTGACTTTTTCAGTCAGTTGTGGTTAGGCTAGAGGGCGAAGACGACGTCAGCTGCGCTCATGAGCTTTATTTGATGACCATAAGAACAAGATCCACTGATTGGCCAGGTTCAGCCTTAGGGACAGCTTAAAGACGCCTCCTGGACGAGTCCCTAGAGAGATGTTTGACCTCCGACAAACTGGGGGGATTGTGTATCTTGGCTGGCCAGGAACGTCTTGGAATCACCATCCAGAGAAACTGTTGGAAGTGGCGACTTTCTGGGCTTCAGGATCCTGCCCTCACAAGCCAAGTCCGGATAAGCAGAGGGTAACTAAACCCAACGAAACGCATTCGGTTGAACATTCTAACAAACACTATCATGAACATACCCTCGTCTTGCCTTTTGCCCTATGCATTCTCAGCTTTTTTAGTGGCGTTGCTGTAGCTTTATGTTTCCCTGTGCTGACCCGATTTGACCTCTGAAGGTAGAATAGGAAAAAAGCTTCAAAATCTCTTAGAGATGATTAATTTCCTTTATGAATCAACAGAATGATAAAGGGATTACGACTCCTGATAAATGTCACAGAATGTGCGATCAGCAAGGACTGGAGCATGAGAGACAGACCATCATTATGAAACTGGAGACGTTACGGATATCGGATCAAGGAACTCAAAGATTGACCACAGGTTCATCCATAACATTGGCACATTAACCACTCACTATATCTTCATTTTAATCAGGGACTGAGTCACTGCAGTAAATACAGATGTTTCCTTGTATTATCTAATGACAGTGTGTCCTTAAAATGTCTATATGTCTGTAGCAGAGAACAGCAACAAAGAATAGATCTGTTCCTGAAATGTACAAACTAGAACTGAATCATCCATGAAGGCGCGTTAACATGCAGCTGTGTAACTGTAAAGATGAAAACTTCTTTCATGGCTTTATCTGACTTTCTGATCTTCAGTTCAGGGATCAATGTCAATGGCAAAAAATACTATAAAAAATGCCCCATTTAGTTTGTTTATTCATTGTAGTAGCTTTGTTATCTGAAAAAGGTACAAATCTATTTTATGCTTGTTTTAAAATTCAATACTCAGAGAAAGAATTATCGGTGGAGGAAGTTAGTTAATCTATGAGAAGATGAGATTGGACTGCTGGAAGCCAATGAGGTGATATTTAAACCAGGGCAGAGTTAATTAATCATCAGGACTTCCTTTCCCTTTGACACTGTCCCCGGGGTGTGTGTCAGCGTCTGTGTGTGTGTGTGGGTGTGTATGTAGAGCAGGTTGCAGCTGGAGGACATTATAATAAAGAACTGCGAGCCAATTGAATGCTGAGAACACACACACACACACACACACACAAGCAATCTGCTGTCAGAAACCAGAAACAATTACAAGATAACATGATCCCAAGTTGAGTTAAACACTGGATGGCCTGAGTACTCAATGTGTCACAAACCTGCATGTACTGTATATGGAAGGTAATGTGGCTAAAATTGTTGCACAAAGTGCCGCTGTAACCATTTTAACTAATTGGCACTTTTGGCTTTTTGTCGTTTTTGAGGCACCGTGGTAGCCATGTTGGTTCAGTTGGTAAAGTAAGCACTAAAAGCACATATTAGGGTCATTCCATGTCGTTTTAATAAATTTTCACTACTTTGCTCTCAAAAATTCCAGATTTTTCACCAATTGTTCCGTAATTATTCAATAGGCACACTGTAGATTTTTAGTTTGATCGGATTAACAATTTTTGAGATATGGCCAATTTAGTGAGGGGGTGCGTGTCGATTTCCATGCATCCTGATTTTTCTTCCATTTTTAGCTTCCAATATCTCAGGAGCTGCATCACATGAAAAACTGAGATTTGGTATAGTAATACAGCTCTATTCAGCTGACCCATGGCTGGGACAATAACTACACAATCTATACCACTAGGACCTCCCCCTTTCAGTGATTTCGAAATTCTCTTGCTGCGAACGCAATATTACAAATAAACTACTCTCAAATGCACGTTCCAGGACTATGTCATGCATTTACACACAAATGTTAAATATCACTCCAAGTTTCCATGTTATTTCTCACAAGTGTTCCAAAGGGTGGAGAAAAGGGGGAAAAAATGGGAAAAAAGACTGACAATATTTTCTTTTCCTCAAGTTTGTGGAAAGCTTTAAGAGGAGGAAGTCTCCAGAGACGCGGGTGGACCTTACTTTACTTTGGCGGGGCTCAGTGGGTCAGTGTGTGAGCCGGGCTGTGAAACAGGAAACAGGCCCCTGGTGTCTGCGCCGTCAACATGTCAGAGGTTAGAAACCCAAACAGAACAAAGACCTTCAGAGTCTGAAACATCAGCTATTTATAGACTCACTTCCACACGTCTGTGGTTACTTCCCCTGTGGCGCGGGCACACACATGTAAAATAACTAAATACAGTACATCAAAGGTTAAAAATAACAGTTTCAAAAAATTTAAATCAAAGCTTGAATTTTTTTTAATTTTTAAAAGATTTTTCTTAGAACTTTACTCAAGCTACAATAAATTAAAGCAAAATTAGAAAACAAAATTTTAATTCCCTCCATAATGTTGGGGATGTGACCTACATATGAAACCACACGACCCAGACGCTTTAAACCCGTAAAAATTCTCTGAAGAATAAAACGCAGCCGTTTGTACACGAAAGCCAGAAAAACTGCACGTTTGAAAACAAGAGTGAAGATGATGCGAGTTTCTCTCATTCTGTGAAGAGTCGAGACTTCAAAATAAAAGCCAGACAGAGTGAAAGGATGAAGAAGTTCCACTTGTCAACAGGCACCGGGGGAACCCGACTCGCCCTCTGACCCCGGTCGCCTTGCTGTCCGTTGCCATGGTTACTCACCGCCAGCAGCAGCACCAGCAGCTCATTTTGGTTCCTGCCGTTATCCATGAGCCAGCTCATCATCCTCCTCCTCCTCCTCTTACTCCTCCACACTTCTGCTGCTGCACTGTGTCTCAGCTGCTGCTGCTGCTGCCACTGGGAGTGTGTGCGTGTGTGCGTTCACTGGTGCGTGTGTGAGTGATGACGCAGCAGGCCCGGTGTGCAACCTTTGCTTACAGGGAGAAGGTTGGAGTAGAGGATGCCATCATCTTCTTGCTTCACCGTTCTCTTTCTCACCTGGACAGAGGCAGTGGTGCTGTGAGGATTACATTTTTGGACTTCTCCAGCGCCTTTAACACCATCCAGCCTCTGCTCCTCAGGCACAAACTGTCAGAGATGGGAGTAGGATCAGACCTGGTGGCATGGATTACAGACTATCTGACTGGCAGACCTCAGTACGTCCGACTGGGGGACTGCAGGTCCGACACTGTTACCAGCAACACTGGAGCACCGCAGGGAACTGTGCTCTCTCCGGTCCTGTTCACCCTGTACACGTCCGACTTCCAGTACAACTCGGAGCTCTGCCACGTGCAGAAGTTCGCGGACGACACAGCCATCGTTGGCTGTATCAAGAGTGGACAGGAGGAGGAATACAGGGAACTGATCCAGGATTTCGTCACGTGGTGCGACTCTAACCACCTGCTCCTCAACGCCACCAAGACCAAGGAGATGGTGGTGGACTTTAGGAGAACCAGGCCGCACCTTGAGCCTGTCAACATCAAAGGCGACTGTGTGGAGGTGGTTCACACTTACAAATACCTGGGAGTGCAGCTGGATGACAAACTGGACTGGACTGCCAACACAGAGGCCCTGTGCAGGAAAGGACAGAGCCGTCTGTACTTCCTCAGAAGGCTGGCGTCCTTCAACATCTGCAAGAAGCTGCTACAGATCTTCTACCAGTCTGTAGTAGCGAGCGCCCTCATGTATGCAGTGGTGTGTTGGGGGGGCAGCCTCAAGAAGAAGGACGCTGGACGCCTGGACAAACTGGTGAGGAAGGCAAGTTCTGTTGTTGGCACAGAGCTGGACAGCCTTACATCTGTGGCAGAGAAACGGACTCTGAACAGGCTACTGTCCATCATAGACAATCCACACCATCCACTGCACAGCGCCATCTCCAGGCAGAGGAGCAGCTTCAGTGACAGACTGCTGTCATTGTCCTGCTCCACTGACAGACTGAGGAAATCGTTCCTCCCCCACGCCATGCGGCTCTTTAACAACTCTGGGGGGGGGCGATAAAATCAACCATAGAACACTGGACTTAATGCTAATCACACCATGCACACTCTGTCACACACGCACTTTATCACACACACACATCTACTGTATCTTGCACACTGTCATCTGCACAACTGCACTTCAACTGGACTGGCACACACTATACTGTATTTCGATATTATACCATTATATTTTACCTTAGTACTTTCTTTGCACTGTTTTAAATTTTTTTCTTAATTTTTAAATTTTTAAATTTCTACATTGTACTTTCCCTGCATGCCCCTGTGTTCCCATACCTGTAAGCTGCTGGAACTGTGAATTTCTCTTGGAGATGAATAAAGTATCTATCTATCTATCTATCTATCTATCTAATGTCTGACTGCTATAGGTTTATAGTGGAGGCATCTGACAGAAGTGTCTCATTAGCTGATATGTGTTATATATGTTAACAGCACGGCTTGGCTTGATTTTCGACTTGCAAAACTTTATCAAGCACATAAAAAGGTTGAAAATCTGCACAAGATAACATGATCACTAGTTGAACCGTTACATGATGGACTTTCCTGAGGATTCTGATGGATCTGTTTGTACGTTTCAATTACGATCCATATCCGATCAAAGTCGTGCATCACATTTTTGGAACCGTGGCCTGATGTGCGGATGATGATGATGAGGGGCTCTGACCTACTTACGAGCGGCTGGCAGCAGAGTGTGCACGGCCGGCAGGCAGGCAGGCAAGCACCACGTGCACACTCCTACGTGACGTGGCGTGCACACCCCTGCCTGACGGGTCTCATCTGTGAGCATCAAACGATAAAAATAAATGTAGACGCAGAATCAGCCCAGCAACACGCCGTGTTACGTAACCGCTACCCTGCCCCAGTTCATGGATCAGAGGCCACGAATCCTGAGGAGCATCTAAGGCAGTGATTCTCAACGTTTGCAGCCCCCAAAATAAAGATGCCAGAGACCCATAGACCCCCACTGTACCTGAAGGTGGTTGAACACAGACATGAACATTGAACAACAGTCATGTAGAGAATACCCTACTCTCAAATGAGGGGGAATAAAGGGGAGAGTTTTTTGGGGGCCATTCATAGTCAGCAAAATGATGGTTCATTGTTTTATAAATCTGTGACAACCACATTTATTTTTTTATCTGAATAATATCCACTGTTATCCAGGAAGTTTATTATTATTATTATTATTATTATTATTATTATTATTATTATTATTATTATTTATGCCATAGTATATAGTCATCTTAAAGATGTAAATCCTTGTCTTAATCAGAAATAAAATGGGTTAAAAGTGACAAAAAAAATGGTGGAAAAGGTGGTGAAATTGGAATTTAAAAAAACACACAAATTGGTTAAAGTTGCAAATGGACAGAAAAAGTGGTAAGATGGGTTCAAAGTGTCAATATCGGAACAAATAGTAAGAAGAATTTGTTTTAACTGGCAAAAAAATGGTGAAAAGAGGTTAAAAGTGACAATAACGAGTCAACATATGTAACATTAGGTGGGAAAAAGGTGGAAAGGGTTTATAAGTGCCAAAAATGTATTGAAAGTGGAAAAATGTGCCGAATAAGTATTGAAATGTAGTGGAGAAGTGGCAGAAATGTATGAAACTATAACCATTCTGTTCCAATTGGCTCCCCCACAAAGTTCAAGTTATCTCAATTGGTTTATGAGTGTACACTTCAAAGCCTACCTGCTCAGATCAAAGGACACATGCTGCAGTCATCCATTGCCATGGCAATGTTCAATAATTTGGCTGATACTTAAAGCATACAGCATTCCCTCTGGAAATGCTTTTCTAAATAATTAAGTTTAGTAACAATTATTTTGTTTTTTACTCTAACTACTTTAGGAATTTATTCTGAGTTTGTGGGGGAAAAGTTTCCATATTTCAGTGTTAGTTGTCAAGCGAGTGTACGGCCATAATTTGAGGCTTTAAAGTTCTTCACACTTCACTGATTGACTTAAATATTTAGTGTTTTGTATTGAGATGCTTACATTTATCAACAGTTTTCCCAGCGTTTTGACGTAAAGGCTGAAACATTGAAAAACGCAGCAGAAACACTTGTCTTCTCACCTTACATGGGCAGCTTTGGTCGTCCAACAGTTGATATGTGGTAATTCCAGTATTCCCAGTTGACGGTTGGGAAAAGTTGCTCTTCATTTCACACCGTGACCCTTTACACCGGTGCTCGGTGTATTTTGGTGTCCTGGTCCGTCCGTGCCATAGTGAGAAGGAAGGGGGGGGGGGGGGAGACGCAGTTACTCAATGCTTTGCTACACCAGCTCAGAGTCCCAGTCCTGAAGCTCCGCCCAGTTTTCCCAGCTCTCCGACCCAAGATAAACACTTGACGCTCCGACACTCCCTCACAAAGACAAAGTGCTTCATCATGGGTCAAAGGTCGCAGACCCTGATTGGGAAACTTAACCCCTTCAATCCTGAAAATGAACAGTATTTGCAATTTTCAATTATTTTGTTATTTTCGTTGACTTTTTTATAATATGATTTTCAAATTGACCTGCATTTGAAAAAAAAAATTTAAATACCGGTAAATATTTCAAATTCATTTCCAGTATTAATCATACACTTAAAAAAAAAAAAAGAACATTTTTTTGTATCTTAGTTTAACTTTTTCTATTTTATTTTTATTTTCCCTACACTTGAATTTTACCTTAATATTAAATACACAATTCCACCTCACAATTGTCATTTTAAAATAATTTAAATTGTATTTTTACTGTTTAGCAATTTTTTTTTTTTTTTTAAAGTACTTTTTTTCTAAATGTAATTTATATAAAATATATACAAAATGTAATGATAATTTACTTTTGGTTTTTTTGCAATTTTCATTTTGTTATTTTTGTTCATTCTAAAAAAAAATTTATAATAGCAACTTATTTTTTTCTTAGTTTAACTTTTTTATATTCTAGTTTTATTTTCCCTCCACTTGCCTTTTACCTGAATATTAAATTTAGATTAAAAATGACTCTGTTTTCTCTCAGAATCAGAAAGGATTTTATTCGCCAAGGCCAAGTACAGTTTAAAAACAGGACAAGGAATTTAGCTTGGCAGTTGGAGCAACACACACACCAACACACCGAGGCGCCATCTGCGGCGCCTTCATATTTAGATGAAAAGTGGGAAAACAAGGGAAAAAGGCTAATACCAAACTAAGTTCCCTGTCAGGGAGCAAAGTGTAGGATTAGGGAAAAACCTCCTCAGCGTACATGCACATGACAGAAACAAAGCCCGTGCAGACTCGCCCCTCCTGTGCGGAATATATTACTTTTGATTTTAAATGTTGTATTGTTTTACCACGGTTTCCATTCTTAATCAGTTGTATTTTTTTTATCATTATTTGCAAAAAATTATTGTCGACAAATTTGGAGCAGGAAACACTCAGTGAGTCAGTAATTACAGCATAGTTAGGGCATTGCGATGATCACACGTGTCGGAGGGTCGACATCTGTGAGTGTGTGTGCTGCAGGCCTGATTAGGTGTGAGTGTGCGTGTGTTAACATCTGCTGCTCCAACAGAGAGAATGTTAATGCTGACACTCAGCGGTAATGGTCCCTGATTGGACATGAATATGGATGGGAGGGTCATTCGGTGGTCATTATGTTTTGGCTCACAGGCCGTGCAGAGGAACAATGACACCCAGCACACGGGGAAATGAATCCTGGCCGAGTTTCACACAGGGCCGGAGCGCCGGGATCAATCCGTGTTGAATAAAAAGGTCACATCCGTCCAATCACGACCTGTGAATGATCCCGTCACAGTGGGAGGGAACGCTGCTAATCTGCATCCATTCAGGAGGAAATCAATGTGTGCACAGAAGGGAAAACTACGTCAAGCGCTGATATGGATTATTTTCTAACCACTCTGACATCTTTGAACTGTGGCCGATAATCATTAAAAAAAAGAAAAAAAAGTAATTTATTTTCCAAAATTCTGAGTTTTAAAACAAATTCTAGAATTCTTCCTTTGATGTTTTTCCCTAAACAAGGACATGAGCATATGTCATTTGATTATCATCATCTTCAAAGCCACTCTCAACACCAACTCATTGAGATTACCAGAAATTCGCAAGGAAACCAATACTTAAATCATTTCAGCTTCAGGTAAATGAGTATTGATTAGTTGAGTCAACTAGTGATATTGAACAAACTTGACCAAGTATAATTCCAGAAAACTCATTTTTTTCTTCTTTTTTAATAATATTTTGCAGCTTATTTGATTCAGACACCTTTTTTTTCCAATATATTTACTTTGATTTCCTGACATGTTTAGACTGTCAACTGATCGCTTTGATGTGTCCTTATGAGCTCTTTCTGGGTGTGGCCAACTTGACAATTCTCTCAAGCAGGCCACGCCCCCCCCCCCCCCCCCCCCCCCAATTGCCCAATAGTCTCTGGAGAAGAGAGTCCCAGGTGTGGGAGAGTGAGAATGTGACACATCAAAGCGATCAGCAGACGCCTCTGAGGAAGACTGGCAGTGGACAGTTGAAACTTGTCAGAAGATCAAAGTACATTTTTTGAAAAAAAAAGCAAAAGAAACCTGAAGATATTGATTAAGTGTTTTGACACCATAATTTGAAAAAAAACTGGGAGGAGTTACTCATGGTGAGAATACATATTACACATTATGTTTTGTTGTTTTAAATTATGTTAAAAAGGAACGCAAACTTGTCCACATTTGCTAAAGGAACAAAGGATATTGTTTGTGATTATCCACTGCTTTGTTTTTTTTTTAGTTTTACCCAAGAACTGTAATCCAAATGTGAGTTTCTTAGTAAAAAATTATTATTATTTTGAAAGTAAACAAAAATCTTGCAGCCCAGGGTCAAACATCAACGTTTGACCAGTAAAAGGTTAATAAATAACACCAGCAGAAGAAACAAGGTCGAAAAGTTCACATCACAAGAGCACAAGAGTGTGTGGGTGTTTAGTTACCGTGGTGACAAAGCTCCTCTTTCAGGCCATGGTGTCCCTCTTTGAAACCGAGGATCTGGATCGGTGTCAAACCAGCACAAGGGTTTCAGCTCCGCCTGAAAACTGGCCGATGACAGGAGCCGCCAGGAGACCAGAGACTTCCACCTGAGGGACGCGGCGTTCCCATGGGAATCCCCGTGAACTCGGCCTTTGAAGTGGGTCAACGCGGACACTGAGGTCTGGAGGAAAAACATCAGCAGCAGGTGAACACGTCTTCCTCACAGCAGTTATCTGTTCAATCTGCAAATGTTTATTTTTCAACGAAAGGAAGACACACATTTACTGTTTGCAATTTGTGGAACGCAAAGATTCCCAGGGAAAAGAAATCATCTTCAAGTCTCCTTATCATCACGTGCAAAAACACCAAAAAGAGAGCAGTGAACAGAAAAAACCCCCCACAAAATTATACTTAAACCCAACTAAAAATACATACAAAATGTCAGTAAAAATACAAAGAAACACTCTAAAACAGAAATAAAATTACACTAAAAAAAGCAATTCAACTAGAAATTACAGAAAAAGAATAACAGTCTTTTGGCCGCTAAAGCATTGTTGACAAAGTATAAACTACATATTTTGGACTCCCTACCTGGACCTGAGAAGACTTAAGGTATGAAACTGTTGTAATAGTTCATGAACAGTAAGTTTAACACACTTAGTTTACAGTGACCACAGGGTAAAGCTCACCGTTTATTCCTCAAACTTCTCCACAACAGTCACACTACTCACTAGGGCTGGGCGATATGAACCAAAAACTCACATCTCAATATTTTTTTCCTCAAAATGGCAAAATACGATATAAATATCCATCTCTTTAACCCATTAAGGTCTGACCAGAAAGAGTTAAATTTGCGTGTGAGTGAGTTCTGTAGTATGGCTCAGAGCTGTATAGAGAGAGAGTTGCGACAACTCCGTTCACTCCAATGGTTCGTTTTTTTACAGCAATGGCGGTCCACGGAGCCTCACAATCGTATCCTGGAAGTGAGCAGTTGACTATTGCAGTGCAATGGAGCTAGTGCATATTAGACAGCTTGTGATGCACTTTTGAACAATAACACGTTTAAATAATCATATTGGGTATTATTATTATCAGCGTATCTAATAACTTCAGGGAACAAACTGAGTCTTCATGAATCACGTGACGGTCAAGCATTTTGCACTTCTGTTGTCGCATCTCTGTCGCCGTGGATATGGCTATGTGAAACTATCCATAGACTGCCACTCCATACATACGCAGCGCCCCTCATTGGCCAGTTTAGGTCACGTGATAGGTGCACCACGTGACTTAAAGTTCCGTCAGTTGTATTTTAGCTTATATTTATTTTTAGCTGCCCCGCAAACCCTTTAATTTTAGCCGTAACCCTAAACCCATCCCTAACCCAGGAAATACCCTAAAATTTTTATTTTTGTCATATATGTATTTTTAAAGGTGGAATTTGCCGTGGTAAATATGTTAAAATGAAAAAAATATATATGTCAAAAGTGGGATTCGAACCCACGGCAGCAGAAGAAAGAATCCTTGAGTCCCGGGGTTTTTCATACAATATAAGCTATAAAATAAAGATACATTGATATAGGCAATATTGTAATTTTCCATATTGCAAAAAATCTCGATATATTACCAAGGTCTACTACTCACATTCTGAAAATTAACTAATGATGCAGACAAACCATTAGTTAGTAATAGTTTGGACTTTAATCTCACTTTGTCATATTTAAATGTTTTACCACAAGAGCTTTAGTTATTGTTTTAAAACGAATATCTAAATGTACCCATTTAGCCATGTACATGTGTAATATACATAATTTAATAATCACGTACGTGTTACGTGGAGCTGTCAACACCTACCGGGTTTTCCTTAGCACAAGGCCTGGGTCAGTTCGCTCCATTCCCGGCTGCAGCCTGCAGGCCCTCCCGCTGTGGCTAGGTTAGCTTCAAATGCTAACCCGCATCTTTAGCATTTGACAGCTTAGCTAGTGTTCTTGTGGTGGATTTTTCTTTTCATCTCATATTGTTGCGTGAACGCATAGTTTTCCCAAAACCCTTCAATTTTTTCACAAGTTATTCCACAAAAAAATTAAAAATGGGTCATAAAATTCAATGAACAATAAGTGCAGATCCTGATATCTTAATTACTGTGGTTACAGGTGTAGGTGTGTGTGCAGCGCCCCCTTTTGTCCAAAACACGAAACGTATCATTCAAATCTTATTAATTAGACACTTTATTTGTTAATCATTCATTTTTATTCGTCAAAACACATACTCTGATATGAAACACATCCACACAAAAAAAATATTAAACCTGAGGTTTACAAAAAAGAGTTAGAAATCCACTTGATTATTCAAAAAACTAATAAACAGAAAAGACTAAAACTGATCGCAAAGGTAAGAAAATACAGCACATAAAGAGGTGATACTAAAATTCTAAAACATTTCGTAAATAGAATAAATGCAGTCAAGTAATATTACCAAGTTTATCATTGTATAAGCTACTATCTTTACCAGGGAGCTAATATTTATTCCTGGTTATGGTTTTCCGGAGTTTTATTTATTTAATTAGTTCCTACCAACACTTGGAAACCAATTATTTTATTTAAATCTTCGTATATAGTAAGATATTTTAAAGATATTTTTATAACATTGTTTTTATTATTAGAAAAAGTTGAATTTTTTTCTTTTGAACTTGCAAATATAAAGTAGATACAAGTTAATAAATGTTATTTTATTACTTTGCATAGTTCCTGTTATGAACATATACGTGCATCTGAATGAGGCAACCGTAAAAAACAATGACAATAATAGAAAAAATTAAATACAAATTTAACTTTTCTAATACTGAAAAACAATGTTACAAAACATATTTAAAACATCATTAAAAAGAAGTCAGATGTGTCTTTTGTAATGTGATTACTTGTGACACACACTATCAGCTGGTTGGATCATGTGAATTGGTTTGTACTATGACTTCAATAAAAAAAATGTAATTAATATTAATTGGCTTCCAAGTGTTAGTAGGAACTCATCGCTGGTAAATAAAGCTCTATAGAACTCTGGAAAACAATAACCAGGAACAAATATTTTCTCAGTGGTAAATATAGTAGCTTTAACAACTGGTACAGTGATAAACTTGTAGATATTACGGGGTCACATTTACTCTGAAATGTCTCCAGGTGTTTCCAGGTTTTAGTATCACCCCACACCCATTAAAGAGCTGCCTTGAATCTCTGGGGCCCTCTTCCGCCTCCTGCTGGTAGTAGCAGCACCAGTAATGATGTAAGTGTATGTTTCTACATGTGTTCGGGGTGGTTCTGCAGACATGTGATGATCTCTTTGGCGAGTCGGCCCTCGAAGCAGATCTGATAGACGGCGGCGAACAGAGGGAACCTGTATGAGACAGAACCACAGAGTCCGTTAGTGCTAACCAACATTTCCCCGCGCCGTTTCGTCGTCGTATCAGAACTCACTTATTGACCATGTCCTTCTTCTGGAGGACGTTGTAGACGTCTGCTGAGGTCTGAGGGCCCTGGAGCTTCTGTCCATTCAGCATTTCTGCTTCAAGCTCAGTGATGGACTGCACACAGATGTAAAGAACAGCCGTGAAAATAGTATATAGTCATTTTAAAGATTCTTAAAATCCTTATTTTAATCAGAAATAAAATGGGTTAAAAGTGAAAACAGAAGTTAGTTAAAAGTTGCAAATTAGAGTGGTCAAAAACAGACAGAAAAAGTGGTAAAAAGGGTTCAAAATGTCAATATTGGCTTAAAAGTGGCTGAAATGGGGGAAGGGAGAGTTTAAAAAGTAGGAACAATTAGTTTAAACTGGCAAATAATAATGGACATGACAAAGTGTGAATGTGATTAAAATAAGCATAAAATACTGTATGGTGCAAAGATGTTAAAAGTGATAATAATGGCATAACATATGTGGTGGAAAGGGCTTATAAGTGCTAAGAATGCCTATAAAGTGGAAAAAAAATTACATAAAAGGCATTGAAATTTGATGGAGAAGTAGCAGGAATGGGAGTAATGTAGCAAAATGCATTGCAAGGAGTAAAAATATGGCAAAAATGATCAAAACATGTTTTGGAAAGTTCGGCAGATCTATGACGTCTTCTGACAACTTTCTAAGTTTTTACTTTTTTA
The DNA here is from genome assembly GCF_900634775.1 of Gouania willdenowi. NCBI lineage: Eukaryota > Metazoa > Chordata > Actinopteri > Blenniiformes > Gobiesocidae > Gouania > Gouania willdenowi. Next base: position 4,680,860 of record NC_041045.1, read on the forward strand.
TCAATTTTTATATATATATAATTAGGTATAAGATTTTTCCATTAATTTCTAATGGGGATTTATGCAGAGTTCCACTTCAAAGCCAACCTGCTTTACATTAAAGGACATACTGTGGCTGTTGTCATGGTGATGTAAAATAAAGAAAATTAAAATCTGTGATAAAAATGTCATTTTCCATTCCACTGATAATTGTTTTTGCTGATATGTTGTATGTTTTGTTGTTTTGTGTATTTATGTTTCCTTGTCCTTATTCTATCTTTGCTGTACTTTTGTCGTCATTATGTGGGTTTTATGTGTATTTTTGTTTTCCTTTTGTGTCTTCTTGGAGTCATTTTTTTTACTGTAATTGTATATTGTGTTGTTTCTGTCATTTTTCACATCTTTTTGTGGTGCGGGAAATATAAACTTTTCAGTTCTCTGGGAATTGTTGTCCAATTGTTTATTTTTGGTATATTTGTTGCTGTTTTGCTGGTTTTTGTAGTCTTTGTGTATTTCTGTTGTGCCAATGTGTTGTTTTTGTACATCTGCTTCCATTTTGCATGCATTTTGATTATGTTTTGTGTGTTGCTGCATGTGTGCTCATGTGTGACCTTTGAGGTCTTGACGAAGGCTTCTGCCACCCGTCGGTTTCGTCCTCCGTAGCAGGTGGTGATGAGGTCAGCGACGCCGCAGCTCTCCAGGAACGTCTCCGAGCACACCGACTCGCCGAGGAAGAGCCGAGCGAAGGCCACCATCTCCATCATTCCCAGCCGGATCACCGCCGCCTTGGTGTTGTCACCCAAACCGAAGCCGTCGGAGAATCCGGCGGCAACCGCCACAATGTTCTGTCGGCAGCGAGAATGGAGAAGGTCACCACCTGCTAATGCTAACGAAGCGCTGCTAGGTGTGTTAAATGTTCCCACCTTTAGGGCTCCACACAGTTCCACCGTGTCGCTGTCCATTACCACGGTGATCCGGAAGTTGGGAGTCTGCAGCAGCTCCTTAAAGATCTGACCGTTGGCCTCGTTTCTGGCTCCTGTTTGATTATTAAGAACAAATCAAAACACTCAGAGATCCTTCATGATCTCCATTCATTTCTATTGAGCATTTTTGCAGATTTCCACTTCAAAGCCAACCTGCTTACATCAAAAGACACAGCTGCATCGTCGTATGTTATTATTCTTACGTATTCCCCAGGTGACTCCGCCCAAATTATATTTTTAGGGTTTAATATTTTTCTATTCATTTCTATTGAGGATTCACGCAGATTTCCACTTCAAAGCCAACCTGCGGACATCAAAGGACACGGGTGTATTTTCGTATGATATTATTTTTCTTACGTAATTCCCCAGGTGACTCCGCCCAAAACATTCTTTTTTATGGATAAAATTTTTCCGTTCATTTCTATTGAGGATTCACGCATATTTCCATTTTAAAGCCAACCTGCGTACATCAAAGGACACAGCTGTATTTTCATACTTTATAATTTTTCTTACGTAATTCCCCAGGTGATTCTGCCCAAAATACAATTTTAGGGGAATATTTTTTTCATTAATTTCTCTAGAGTTTGTTTATGCAACATTCTCACATTTTCTCTATAGATATGTTTAGTAATTATTATTGGAACAATTTCCACTTGGGATTTTATTCCAAACACCAAATGTGGAGGAAATTCAATGTTTGTATGTTTCATAATTAATAAGTTGTAACTCCTTTAAAGCACTGCTGTTATCTCAAACCACTGACCGATGGTGCTCTCACAGAACTTCTCCTCTGCCACCTCGTTGGCAATGTTCGCTCCCATCAGGACGCTCACGTCCAGCTCCAGCTTCTCTCGGATAATGTCGGATACCAGCTTTAGTCCGTCGGGTCCTTCGCTGATTCCCTGAGTGACAAAAACGAGCGATGAGCGGCAGGAAACAAAGACAGCGGAGGAGAAGAGGCGGAGCTTACTTTGATGAGGGAGATGCCGATGGTTCCCTCACCGAGGTGGTTCTTCATCTGATCGCATAGTTTCGCGATGAACTGATGTGGAACAACGAAGACGAGGACCTTCGCTCCCTTTACCGCATCCACAAGCTCAGGAATGGCTACCTGGGAGTGAGGAGGTTTGACTTTTCATTCCACTTATTGGTTTCAGTTAGAAGCAGAGAAAAGTGAGGGCAAACGGAATAATGGCATTTTTGGAGTCAAAAAGTGATTCCTCACCACGTTGGCAGGCAGTTTGTGGTTAGGCAGGTATTTGACGTTCTCGTGCTCCGTGTTGATGATCTCCGTAAGCTTGCGGCCGTCAATCATCTCCTCGTAGACCCACATGTTGACCACAGGGTCGAAGCGGTTGGACGCTCGCACATTGTGGCCGATGATTTTAGCGATGGCCGAACCCCTGAGGAAAGACGATCAAACTCATTCCTAACAAATAAACAAAACACTGCTCGGCATGCATCGACCTGCATTAAATGGTAAATGGACTTTATATTATATATAGCGCTTTATCACCACACTGAAGCAGTCTAAAAGCGTGTTACATAACAGCTCATTCACCCATTCACTCTCACATTCACACACCAGTGGGACAGGACTGCCATGCAGGGCGCTAGTCGACCACTGAGAGCAACTTAGGGTTCAGTGTCTTGCCCAAGGACACTTCGACACATAGTCAGGTACTGGGATCGAACCCCCAACCTCTCGATCAGAAGACGACCCACTAGTGTAATGTTCCCAGAGAGGCAAGTCATATGATACTAGCACATAATAATAATAAATAGCCTTTATTGTCATATACGTACAGGTTATTCATAACCAATTTGTTGTGATGAATCATTTTCATTCAGAAGGACATGGGGAAAACTGTACGCTGCATTATGTGCTGAGTCAGCTGATCTGCCCCACAGCATATCATAAAATCTAAATCAGGTCAACATATGAGTGAAATATTTTCCATTACTCACCTCGGAAACTATTGCAGACACAGCTGATGTGCCCAGTCGATAACTCAATCTTTTCTCGCGTCATTCAGAAGTACAGAAAGTGTTTTTCCTCGTCCATACTCCACATGTCCTTCACTAACATGGCGTACTCTCCTATTTCGTCTATTGAAGAAACATTTTTGTCTCTTTTGTAAAGCTAGCAACAAGAGCAGCTCCTCTTCAACGTCGTCAGAGTAGGACACCATGACTGAAAATGTAAACAGCGCGCAAAGGATTGTGGGAAGGAAACTGCAAGCTTGTGGGGAAAGGATTCTGGGAAATGTAGGAATTTTGAGGAAATTTAACAGGAAACCACTATGTGACGTTCCGCTTTAAGTTCACTGTGTGCAGAGTATGTTTGAGCCTTAATGCTAATGGAACAGTTTCTCTTTTATATTATTTATAATATTAGGGTGACCATACGTCCGGATTTACCCAGACATGTCCTCTTTTCACGTCTTGCCCGGTCTTTTCACCGGTGTCCACACTGCATTGTATAGTTTGCTTTCTCACGCACGGAGCTGAGAGCTCCGAGCCACGCGGGTACATTTGAACGCAACCCGGTGCGGTGTACCGGAGATTGTGACGGTTAAACACTCACCAGTTACCGGATCCAACGATACAGACTTTCTTAGCGGGCATGTTGAAGCCGTAGTGTGTGTGTGGGTGCAGCACTTCCTCATTCGTTTTCTGCAGCCCCGCCCCTTTTGGAAACGTCAGCTTTAGTCCTTTTTTTTTTTTTAATTTTATTTTTTAAATTCGTAAAGTTATGATATTCTTTGGCTTTTTTTTCTCATTAGATTTCACACGTAAGAAAATCGCCAAAAAGAATAAATTAAACAAAATAAAAAAAAACCTCATAAGAAAATCGCTAATTTACAGGAAATTATTAGTAAATCTAAATAGAACGTCTCAGGGATTAAAACAAGTCCACTGACAGTGATGGCAGAGAAATTTGAAGTTATTCTACAAAACAAGTAATTTAAGTAATTTTTTGACAACAGATTACATATATTTAGTCACATGCCCTGTAGAGAAGAAATAAAGTATTTGTATTTATTTGTACATTTTAATGAATTTTGTTATACTTTTGTCTTTATAAACTACGGTTTAAGATTAGATGGCAAAAAAAGAAAGCCAAGTTTATGAATCTGGTTCATTTTTATTCAAGCTTGTTAGTCACACACATTAAAATGCTGCCATTTAGTGCAAACAGAAGGAAAAGTGTCAGTGCATTCAGACAAAATTACTCACAAAGTGCAGCTTTATACCCCCCCAAAAAAAACAAATATTACCGAATACACCGTTTTGTCATTGTGCACAAACACATATGTGGATATTTCTTGTGAGTCAAAAAAAAAGACGAAAAAAAAAAAAATCACCAAAAAGTGCTTGAACAAACAGGAAGTGAATGCATTTTAGCAGCAGAAGCAAAAGTAACAGCTCAGTTATAATTAAAATAAATAATAAATAGATAAATAAATACATAAAAAAACAATGCTTAGTGCATAAAATCTGGCAGTCGCCTTAAACAGTCTCAGACATGAGGAACGTTTTGTCCTGAAGTTCAAACAAAAGGAGCATTGACCTCCTCTGAACCATTTCAGTAGCAGGCTCTCAGGGCGCTGCCGGAAAACAGGGTCTTTGGAGGAGTCAGGAAACTGAAAGATAAGATCAGCATCAGACGATGTGGTGAGAATGAAAATATTACGGACTAGGATGAAGTCTCTGCATCACCTTTGTGCCGACAGTTCTGTCCTGCTCCGGTTCAAAGACCTTGTGGCCCTGATGGGGGACGGGCGGGGAAGGCTGCAGCGAGACATACTGTGGACGGACGTACCTCCTCCGTCCAACCGATGGAGAGAGATTCCTGCTCCGCTCGCAGATTGGAAGCCGGAGGAGCCGACGCAGTGCGAGGACTTCAGAGGACGGAAACTGTCCACGCTGCGACTGTGAAGATGACCTGGGGGGGGCACGAATGATACAAGCGATCTATTCTTCCAAATGGAAAGATATTTTCAAAATAATATACTAGTTTTTACAGGAAATTATAAAAACAGTGAAAATAATTAAAATTGATTTAAAGCTATATTCATGCTTTTCCAAATTTTTTGTACATTTTGTAAAACAAATTTGTTTTTGTGTATCAAAATAAAATTTTAAAAAGCCAGCACTTCCCCTCAGGTTCTCCTGTTTCTTGTGTTGTACTCTGTGCATCAGTATTATTGGTATACCAGGAACTAATGAAATGAAAAAGTTCCGTGCTGACTGGAGAGCATAATAAAAATAAATAAATATAAATTCTTCTTTTAAGTGTGTTATTTTTTGTAATTAATTAATCACAAATAATGCGATGAAGTCCAAGCACTATTCAAAACGGATAGATAATTGATTTTTATTTTTGGCATTTTAAAATGTGAAAACTCAATTTAAATCAAACTCAAACGTTTTATTGGACTGTTAATTAGAATTTTTTCAATATTATTTAATATTTTTCAATCCTAATTTTCTGTGAAACCACTTTGAACTGGCATCTTACTGGAAGATTTCAGGCGAGCCAGCCAGGAGGAATCAAAGCTGTGGCTGTTAGGGAGCAAAGCAGCAGAAGCTCTGGGAATGCTGGAAGCTCTGAGGAGGACGGGAAGACTCCTCTGCAGCTTATCTAACAGAGAGAACAGAAAGAAGGTAAAAAAAAAAAAAAACAACATTTCATGTGCAAACAACAATGGTTTTTCCATCGATCAGTTATTTATTCTAATCTATTCTACTGGTTTGTTTACTGCTCGTTTAATAGTTTTTTTTTAAAAGTTGGAAAGCTTTATTTGGGTTTTTTGTGACTCAGTGGAGCCACATTTTAATGCACTTCAGATGACGGCTCTGCATCTATTTAAAGTTTTTACTTCGAATTTCAGAATGTTTTAACAGTTTTCTTTACCGTTCAGCGAGCACACACAGTATGATTATTGGTACACTAACCACGCCTACATCAGATTTCAGACCAATCACACAGCTGACAAGCTTTATAGATGAGTGTCACCTGATGCGGCTCTGAGGCTGCCTGTGCAGAGGCACGGCAGAGGCGGAGCGAGGAAGGAGAATCCAGCGGGAAGGTGGGGAGGGGTGGAGGGCGTGGAAGGAGGGGTGCTGCAGCTTTTTCGCCACCCTCGGGTGCTGCAGAAAGTGTGCGCGTGAGGCAGGCAGGCGAGGAGGGCGGGGCGAGAGAGGGCGTGGTCGTCTCGGTCCTGTAGGCGGCAGCCGTCGCTGAGCTGGACGGACGAGGCCGCGCTGACGAAGTGCTTCCTGAGACCTGATGGAGCGAGAGGTGAGGGCGAGCAGCGAGCACACACACAGACAAACAGACAGAGACAGACAGACAGACAGACCTCTGCAGGTTAATGAAGCAGGAGTAGCGATGAGCTCTGAGATCTACAGCCAAGTGTTAATTTATTAAAAAGCAGGAAACAAAGCACAGTCAACGTTTGCACAACAACAGATCAAGTCCCTGAATGCATCGTCATGCTTTTTTTTTTTTTTTTTTTTAAATTCAGTCTGGTTTTCTAACTAAATATAATAAACAATTGTTTATTATTATTATTATAAAATTAACGAGAATTTTTTGGGGGATATTCACAAAAATATTTTTAAAAACAATAATAAAATTTTTTTTTATAGTTTTTACGATGGCCGGTAGGCGTCAGCCGCTTCGCAAATACAAAAACACAAAGGCCAACAAAAAATAAGAAATGCAAACGAGAAAAACACTAATGCAAAAACGTGAATGCAAGCAGAAAAACACAAATCGCAAATGTAAAAACGCAAATGGGAAAACACGAATTGCAAAGGCAAAAAAAAAAAAAAAAAAAACACATGTAAAAGCCACAAAAGCTGCAAAACGAACGGAAAATTTACAACGAATGTTGAAAGACTTGAAGCGTTAGCCATTACGGTTAGCTGTGTTCCAATGAAGAATCATCTCCGCGCACACAACTCGGCAAAAAGTTCTGTAAAGTAAGTAAAACATAGTTTTCTGCAAACTTTTAATATCGCGTTTTTTTACGTGTCTATTGTCTGACACCTGCCTGCCACCAAAAGGTTTCCTTTGAGCATTAAATCAAGTAAAAACATTTTTAAGAAAGTTGAATAAAACTAAACATTACCGAAGGAATATAAAACAGATGTATTTGAATACGGTAAACGATTCTGTTATAGGGGCCGATTGTGTTACTCACTTTCCTCCTGCAGTCGTGCCATCACCTGCACGTCCGTCAAGTCGTGCAGTTTGTAGCTTGGAGGCGAGGAGTCGTCGTCCAGCTCCGAGGATCCCAGGTCGCTGTCCCCAGAGCAGAGCGACCCCAGGCCGGGGCGTCCCCGTTTGCAGCCTTCACTCAGAGCAGAAAACATATTTTATTACCAAATATTTACTTTAATATTAAATTAAACTTTTTTGTAGAAATGTAACACAATTAACAGTAATTAGTAAAGTTGTATTCAGTGTGTTTATTCTTGCTTTGAGTGCGATCCGTTTGTATGCGGGTCTTATTGCGACTGGCCAGGTGAGGAATGAAGGTGGCCGTTCTTCCTGCCAACACAGAGATTTCCTTCCTGATGGGGCTCAAGGAACGCTGGAGGACCGGGTGGAGCGGGGAGGAAAGAGGCGGATCTAAGGGAGCAGGAAGAACAAAGATTACAAATGCTGGTGCAACATCTGCCATTGAGGATCGACTAGTCTGGCTGAGTTTGGGGTCCATCCATAAAGTCAGCAAAATGATGGTCCATTGTCTCCTCTCCCTCCCACGCAGTGGCTGCAGGAGGGGCACAGCACGTGCGTGCCCCCCAGCGGGCAGCTGCAATCCTTCCCCCCACAAGTCCCCTCCCCCCCGACCATACGTGCTATGTCAAGTTTTTGCTGTAATTGTTTTTCATGGACTTATGCACTGAGGAGTTTTTTTCCTAGTCCTACACTGTGCACCCCTAAAGGAACATAGTGTAGGATCTGCCTTTTCCCCCCCCTCTCCTTTCCTCCTGCTTTTCCATTTTTCATCTAAGGCTACGGGGCGCCGTTATGTGTTTGTGCCTTCTTTTGATTGTCTATTCATGTTTCTTGGATGGAATGTAACTGAAATGCATATTTCCCCTTTGTGGGACGAATAAAGGTCATCTCATCTCATCTTATCTGAATATCCACTGTTATCCAGGAAGTTTATTATTATTTGTGCCATAGTATATACTCATCTTAAAGATGTAAATCCTTGTTTTAATTAGAAATAAAATGGGTTAAAAATGACTAAAATTGGAAAGTAAAGTGGCCAAAAACAGATGAAAAAAGTAATAAAAGGATTTAAAGTGTCAATATTGGCTAAAAAGTGGCTGAAATGGAGGGAGGGGGATTTGGGGTAATGCCATTTAAAAAGTAGGACCAATTAGTGCAGACTAATCATAAAGAATGGGCATGAAAAATCTTGAATGTCTTCAAGTTTGCAAAAATAAGCATGAAATATGGTGAAAAGAGGCTAGAGGTGACAATAATGGGTCAACATTAGGAAAAGTGGTGGAAAACGTCAATGAGTGCGGGAAATGTCTCGAAAGTGGAAAAAAAAAATTGCCAAAAAAAGCATTGATGGAGAAGTGGCAGAAATGAAAGTAATGTAAAGAAAAATGCATTAAAAGGAGCACAAATATGGCAAGAAAAAGTGATGAAAATAGGTTGAAACATGGCAAGTTTGGTGTAGTTGCTGAAAAATTGTAAAAATAAGCACAAATGGGCTGAAATTGATGGGCTGAGTTGGGGTCAAATCGGGTCCTGACCCTGTAATACAGGATTATTATCTTAAGCATTTTGAATGTACTTTCCCCCTGTCTTTATGCTAGTTGTTGATAACCTGGACTGTTACTTTTTGTTTTATTTTGCATTTCAAACATGTAGATTCCAAGTAAGAAAGCGTTCCTTTGATTTATGAATCTGTGAGAAGACGTACGTGCTGATCGGCCAGGCCAGCGCCCAGTCTGAGGAGGAGTGGAGCAGGGTTTGGTGGAAGTGATGGGAGAACTGGTGAATCTACTGGAAGGATCAGGTGAGGAAGAGGAGCGTTGCCACCTAGAGGCTGAGGAGGGAAATATATCAAGTATATTTTCAATATTCAGCTAATTTTCCTCATATCAAGACAGACATTTATGTCAAACAATTGTAAAAAAAAAAAATAAATTAGTGGCGTGAATTTATTTTATTTTTAATTAATTGAAGACTAATCACTGAGTGCTAACAATGTGCAATATGAATAAAGAATATTATGATTGCATTGTTCACAAAGCACAAACTTAAACCTCACTAAGCTGCATTCATGCTTTTCAGTTTTTTTTGTAAACTTTATTTTTTTGAGCAGTGCAAAACAGCTAAAAATACAGAGAACCGGTGAAATGAAAGGTTCTGTGATGTTTCGAGCGCAAAAAAAATAGATTAACTGCGTTATTTTTTTTAATGCGTTATTTTTCTGTAATAAATCATTTGCAATTAATGTGATAAGGTCGCAGCCCTAAAACAATATCATATTGTTGTCAGTCATAATTATCTAAATCTTACATGTAGCTTTCAAGCGACAAAATAAAACATTGCATGTGACACATTTAAAATGTAGATGTAAATCTAAGATTTAAATGCATTTTACTTTTTTTTTTTTTAAACAATTACATATAACATGTTTGACATGATTTGCTTTGTCTTAAATGTGAGAAAAATGAGCCAAATATTGTAAAATATATCAGCAAAGAAAATAGTCACTGAATTTTAACATTTGGCACCCTTATATAAATACAGCTTTTTAACAAAATCTCATATGCAGCTTTCAAGCAATAAAATAAAGCATTGCATGCGACAAATTTATAAATTTAGATATAATTGTAAACTTTAGATGTATTCAACTTCTAACAATCATATATGACATTATTTTTGTTGCTAAATATTGTAAATATATCAGCAAGAAAATAGTTCTAGTTGACACTTAATAAACATACAGCTTCAAACACACACAAAAAAACTAAAAACAGGATTCTTAGGTTCAGATTTGTAGACAATTGTGTAACACACACACACACAAACGTTATGTCATCTGCAGTGTCTGTCACCGAGCGTCTCTATTCAACTGCTCAGCACTCAACACAAAGCTTTATTCACACACACACACACAGATCTGAAATCAGATCAGAACCAGGTCCAAAAACCACATGAACTGGTTTTTAAACCTGTGTAGAAAACAATGTAAATCTCATTATAAACAAATCAGACAGTGAGTCTAAAACTGAGAAACACACACACATATAAATGTTGGTGAGTAAAAGCGGGTCAGCTTAGATTAGTCCAAGTTCTGCGGTCAGAACCCAAACAGACTAAAATACCTGCCTGTGATTGGATTAACAGGTCATATAACGTGTGGGACTATTATCAGCATCAAGGACAGGAAGGGAGCACAAAGATGGTGTGGGTGAGCCAGAAAAAACTAAAACTTAAGCCCAGAATTTTTGCCAATACTAAAAAATTGCATTTCAAATAGATTTATTAATTGGAATTAACCAGAAATTAAGAGTACTTTTCATAAAACTGATGCTAATATTTTAGATAATGCTCAAATATTAATTCTGTAATTCCCATGGAAGGTTTTCAACTTTTAAAATTCCTGGTATTTCTTAACACGAGATGAAATGTTATGTTTTTGTTTTAGTTTTGTTTATGACACAATAATTTAAAAGTACTCCTAATTTCCAGTGAACTTTAATAACTAATACAGATGAAAATTTTATATTGTGGAAATGTTCCCAAGCTTTAGTTGCCATGGAAAATTACCGGAAATTTTCGTAAAGCCACAGCTTTAAGACCCAGTTTAAACTGGTTTTGGTGGGATTTGGACCATTTCGTGTTGTGATTTCTTTGGTTCTGCTTTAGAACCATTATAAAACCCATGTTGAACCTGGTTCCTGCATCATGTTTGACGTTAAATGACAGTTTGAGACGATTACAGTTCAGAGAGTTCTGACAGGAACATTTGGCCCTGAACTGGACCTTCTATTGGCCTGGTTTTTTTTTTTCAGGCTTATTTCTGACCTCTTTTGGATCTGGTGTGGTGTTCGGCCCTGGTTTGAGACAACCTAAGCCTGGTTTTGGACCAATCCCGACACACCTCACCAGTAAACTAGAGAATCCTTACCTTGTTCTACTCTGAAGGCCAGGGATCGACGAGAATCCAGATTAGACTTTGGTTCATCCTGAATCTGTCGGCACCACTTCAAAGGAGAAACTGGGTTGGTTTGAGTCAGTCCAGCCCTCATCGGGGCCACATACAACCTGGAAACAGACAAAGGAACCAACTGTCGTGATTCTTCTTCCACGTTTAAAACCAGTTCCAGACTGGTACAATATTCATGTTTGAGTGAACTTTTTGGAGCTGTTTAAAGCTGCCATTTTCCTGGTTTTGGGCCATATATATATTTTTGGATGTGGTTTAAAGTTGCACATGCTAAAATAAACGCCAACATTTTTTTTTTTAACCAGATTTACAGCAATAATTGTAAAGTTTGAGATATTTTTTTCTTGTAAAAATACTTCAATGTTGAATATTAAATCCAAATGTTAAATCTAAATGTTACATTTAAAAATGAATGTTAAATCTAAATGCTAAATGTTAGATCTAAATGTTAAAACTAATGAAAAAACATTTAACATTTATATTTAAATGTTACATTTAGATTTAATATTCAATATTTAGGATTTGATTTAATGTTTAGATTTTTTTTTTTGGCAACATTTAGCAACAAACCACGTTTAAAAGATGTATGTGAATTTTCTTGTGATAATTTTGACCACATTTACAGCAATATTTGACAAGTTTCAGATGTTTTTTTCTTGTTAAAATATGTCGATGTTAAATATGAAATCAAAATGTTACATTTAAATATGATTGTTAAAGCTAAATGCTATATGTTAGATCTAAATGTTAAAACTAACAAAAACATTATACATTTAGCATTAAGATAAATCATTTATTTTAAAATTTTAGATTTAGATTTAATATTCAACATTTAGGTTTAGATTTAACATTTAGATTTGTTTTTGCAACATTTAGCAACAAATTACATTTAAAAAATTTATGTGAATTTTCTTGTGTTAATGTTGACTAGATTTACAGCAATATTTGTGAAATTTGTGATATTTTTTAATATGTTAAATATTAAATCCAAATTTTACATTTAAATGTTAAAACTAATGATGACATTTTCCATTTAGCATTAAAAATAGAGTCACATTTTACATTTAGATTTAATATTCAACATCTAGGTTTAGATTTAACATTTAGATTTAACAATGATATTTTTACAAGTAAAGTAAATATCACAAATTTCACAAATATTGGTGTAAATCTGATCAAAAGCAACATAAAAAAAATTCACATACGTTTTTGAAAAGTGTTTTGTTGCTGAATGTTGCAAAAAGTTGCTGTTCGGCGCCACACATTGTTGGACCTTCATTTTTTTTTTTTTTTTTTTCAGTTTGTTTTTTTAGTTTAGACCTTTTTTCTGCAATGATGTATGATTTTAAAAAATGTGAACCATGTAGGATCATTTTTGGTCCTACATACAAACTTGGACTTTGATGTTTAAACTTGGTTTTTTTAGGTAAATAAACATTGTGTGGAGGTTCTCCTCACCAGGTTTCCTCAGAATGGTCTGAGCCGCTCAGAGAATCTAGATCCAGCAGCTCCACCTCGTCCAGAACCGAGCATCCGGCTCCGTCCCCAGGCTCCCCGGCAAAAGTGGAGGAAGAGGTAGAGCGGGTCCGGAGCTGCTCGTTCTGCAGCTCGAGCTTCCGGACCAGATCATGAAGCTTCTGAACCTCCAGTCCGGGGTCCTGACTACAGACAGCTGCCTCCATCCAACAGAACTCAGTGAATGAATGAACGGAAACCAGTGCGTGTTCGTTCAGTGACGCTGAAGTCAGACTAGCGGACCTGAGAGCGCGTTTAAACCCCCGCTGTGTCACGTGACCGAGCACCTGACTTATTTACAAGGATTCATAATCATGAATTAGTTTTTGCCTCAGCTTAAGATGTAATGTTTAAATACTTTATTATGGAGGACAAACTCTGTCACAAAAATAAATATTAAAAATAATAATAAAGTGATTTATGTATTTATGGCATATATAGGAATTTGTTTACTTTTAATTGTGGCAGAGTTGGTCCTCCATATTATTACTGTGTTGCGGTTTCTGTTAAAAAAAAAAAAAAAAAAAAGAATTAGAAGGAAGTCCAGATTTGAAATACATTAAAGAAAATATTACCAACAATTAAAAAATAAAATATTGAGTTTCCATTTTCTGTCTCACACAGTGCAATGTTCTTCCTGTTCATTAAAAAACTAAACTAAACTAAACTAAATTAAATTAAATTAAATTAAATTAAACTAAACTAAACTAAACTAAACTAAACTAAACTAAACTAAATTAAATTAAATTAAATTAAATTAAATTAAATTAAATTAAACTAAACTAAATTAAACCAAACTAAACTAAACTAAACTAAACTAAACTAAACTAAACTAAACTAAACTAAATTAAATTAAATTAAACTAAACTAAACTAAATTAAACCAAACTAAACTAAACTAAACTAAACTAAACTAAACTAAACTAAACTAAACTAAATTAAACTAAACTAAACGAAAACTAAATTAAACCAAACTAAACTAAACTAAACTAAACTAAACTAAACTAAACTAAATTAAACTAAACTAAACTAAAATAAACTAAACTAAAAAAAAAACATTGTATAGGGAGCTTTATTTGTATATATTATTTTAAGGATTAATCTGTGGATGACGTCTTTTAAATAACATTTACTAATTACCTCAAAGTTTATTTATTTATTTATTCATTTTGCTACTTAAAATAATTTTTATGTATAAATAATAAACCAAAAGAAAAAAATTAACAACGCATTGGCGGCCTCTGCTGGTAATAATAGGTCAGCGTGAAAATCTGAAATACAAGATAAAGGATTAAAATCGATTATTTATATATATATATCCTTTGACCTTTTATTTAAAAAGTGAAAATAATAATAATATTACAAATAATTAAAAATCAAAAAGTAAAAAATAAACAATTAAAAATCTTAAACTATTTAATAAATAACAGGTTGGGGTTTATTTTATTTTTTTTAAATAATATTTTTGTGTAAGACAACACTTGATACATTCAGGTTTGATGTTTATTTTTGTGTCGATGAATAAAAAAAATCAGCGACGGTGGAAGTGGAAGAAACCATCTGCATGGAGGGAGGGGGTGGGGCTGTACCACACGGTGTAAACAGAGACGTGTTTGTTATTATTATGTGTATCTTATTTTTATCCCGTAAGTGCTGCAGAATTCATTGTGCATCAATATTGTCTGTTTTTAAAAAGATCAGATGAAAAATGAACAAAGAAAAACATCCGGAGCGATAATGTGACGTCAGATGTCGAACCAAAGATAGTGAGAGAGGTGTCACTCTGACTCTGTACATAAGTACCAAAACAAATAATAATAGGTAAATAAAAGTTAAGCGATATGTTAAAAAAATATTTTACACAGCTGCAATTTAGTAATTTTACGTCGACTTTAGTCACAAAAATTAATTAAAACTTGTAAATTGTGGGTAACGGAATTCAAAAATGTAGGGAAAATTAGCTTAAACTGGCAAATAATGGGTATGGCAAATTGTGAACTTGGTTAAACTGGCAAAAAATAAACATGAAATATGGTGAAAATAGGTAAAAATTTACATTAATGGGTCAACATATGCAATATTAGGTGGGAAAAGCGGTGGAAAGGACTTATGAGTGCCAAAAAAGTCTTGAAAGTGGATAAAAATGTGCAAAAAAGGCATTGAAATTTGATGGAGAAGTGCCAGCAATGGGAGTAATGTAACAAAAATGCATTAAAAGAAAAAGTAATGAAAATAGGTTAAAATATTTTGATATAGTTGCAGGAAAATAATTTAAAAAAAATAAGAAAAAAGGGCTCCAATTGTTAAAAAAAAAAACAAAAACATTCTTAATTTCTTGAAGGCATCTGGTGATTCCCTCCCAGTGTCTTCCAAACGCAAACGGGGTCCTGAGTCCTGACCCCAATGTTGAGAACCCCTCCTGTAGACATTTCAAATGTATTCTCATTTCGACTTTACACGTCTATATTTATTTCAAATTTATTTTCTCCATCAAAATTGGCCCTAACCCGCTTCCGTAGAACCTAATTTTAAGCGTGTGGTTGAATATTTTGTGCTCAATTGGCTTTCTTTGTAACATTATATTATTATCTGTAGTTTATTAGCCTGATGTAGTGAGAGCTCTGACGTCATCAGACGATCTTTGTCCCAACGCCCATCACAGCAGCAGCCGCAGCATCATCCTCTTCATCCTCCTCCTCCTCTTCTTCTTCTTCTTCTTCTTCTCTGTGCTGCTGCTGCTGATGATGATGACGATGGTGGTGATGAAGGCTTCTCTCTGACTGAGGCCCGGTCCCGCTGCTCCTCCTCCGTGTCCGGGTTCGTTATGTCTGTGAGGCTGAACCCGGCCCCGCTATGCCCGCCCTCCCGCTGCTCGCTCTGCTCCTGTTCTGGGGCCTGGCATCTTCATCCTCATCCTCATCCTCATCCTCATCTTCATCCACCTCCTCTCCCTCCTCATCGTCATCCCGCCCCGGGGACAATGGGCTCACGATGGGAGCTTTCTCTGGATCGGGACGTGGACCGGCGGATCCTCTAGGTCAGTGTTTTTCAACCTTTTTTGAGCCAAGGCACATTTTTTTCATTGAAAAAATCACGAGGCACACCACCAGCCAAACATGTTAAAAAATGATACTCTGTAGCCTATATTAACAATATAGCCATTCTCATCAAAGTGTCTTGAATAGGAATCAAATAAACACAAAGAATAAAGGACTTTATCATCATTTGTATTTCTTCTTTCAAATAAAAAGTGCACTTAACATGTCCACTTCAAAAATACAGCTTGAACATAACAAATGAAACAACAATGTGGTCTTAAAGGTAGTAGAAAACGTCAAAGTGTTTTGCAAACTCTAATTCTGTCCAAAAATTTTAATTACCAGGAATACAGAAATATCGTGCTTATTATGACAGAAGCAATAATATTTGGGAAAGATTTCACTGTTCTACACTGAGAATCCAAATGAAACATAACTCTCGCTGTATTGCCTCGAGCTCACCGTCTTTGCTTTCTTTCCTCCACTCATACTAGGGCCTTCTTCTGGGTCCGAATTTTGTCCAGGGCCCAGTTCGGAATTGGTATTTTTCCTCTTCAAAAACTTCTCCATCACTGTCACCGTAGTTTCGCTTACCCACAATGCTTTTACCGCCAGCTGTCACTTTCATGCCTCACAACGGACAATGCAATTCGCTACCTGCTGCCATCTAGTGTTATGGAAGAGTTTTACATGATTACGCTCTCAAGGTGGGTTCACACCAAACGCGACTGAAGTGACTGAAGCGATGCGATTACATTAAAAATCAATGTAAATGACGCAACGTCAATTTATCCCCCCTCAGCGACACGACTTGCATGATCAAAGTTGAAAAATTTTAACTTTTTAAGCGACGTGAAGCGATATCTCCCGTCCTCCACTGTCTGTAGAGCGGAGGCAGCAGCCCCTCCCTCCCGCTCCCGCTTCAGTGCTGACGGCTGCAGCGGAGGCTGTTCTACTTCCTCAAAGTATCAGGTTCAAAATTAAAGCGGTAAATTTCTTTAAAACCACAGTAACTACTGATCAAACACATTCTGAGTGAAGTCATCCTTTAATATCTCCGTTAAGTTGATCATTTAACCGTAGAAGCGGAGCAAGAAGGGAAAAAAAAGACGTCATCAACACTCTCTCTCTCTCTCTGTCTCTACCCTGTTACCGGGGCCACACGCACGCACGCACGCACACACACACACACACACACACACACACACACACACACACACACACACACACACACACACACACACACACACACACACACACACACACACACACACAGCTCCCTAGTGATCGCGTCGCTGGAGCGATGAGATGATGGACTGACAAAAAAGCACCACTATGTGCAAACTACCGATCACCGATCAGGGACGATTTAAGGCAACGGCATCGCTTCCGTCGCGTTCGGTGTGCACGCACCTTTAGTCACTACTGCAGCACGGACACTCGACAATGGTATATTATTTGCAGATAATAATTAATATGTTTTCAAAATTTTTTTTTAGACCAATTAGGTGAAATTGGATAATTTCCCACGGCACACCTGACGATCTCTCGCGGCACACTAGTGTGCCGCGGCACAGTGGTTGAAAAACACTGCTCTAGGTGAGTCAGTCAGCTTTCAAACACGTCCGCTTATCCCGAAATGTACCGTTTAAGAAAAGGACACGTGACAATTGAGGTTATTACACCTGCTGTGTGGGATTATTGTGTTAACAACATAAACATGTGGGACTAATTCAAGTGCTCGTTTTTCCTGATGCACATACTGTAAAACGTGTCCTGCAAAACGTCATGAAGGTTACAAAGTGACTTTTTTTTTTGCATGATTATTTACAACAAATTTACTGTAAGAAAAACGACATTTAACCTTTGTGATGCATCAGATAAGCAGTTAAGGGAGATTTAAGGGCATTTACCGTTTTTTTTTCTGAAGAAATTGTCATAATTGATGAGTTGAAATTAATGACAGTAGTTTGTATTTAAATCGGGATCCTCCACTGTTTTTACAAATGTGGCCTAAAACCTTTGGAATGTACTTATTAGAAGATCTATGTCAAACAAAACACATTATTTTCCTTCATATTCCTTCCATTAGCTTTTAAAAATGGGACTACTTTACTGTTGTAGAGCCTGTCGTCTTGAAGTCACGTGATTGATGATGTCACAGAGCCCCACTGCCTGTAAACATCTGTGACCAACTGTAGAAGACACACAAACCTTGAGTATAGAAGTCCTTTCAGATGAGAGTCCTTCAAAAATCCATGATGACTCACTAACTTCAGCCACCAAAGCGTGTCAGCGCACTGTTTAAGGGAGAGTAAAGGCCCCTTAGGAGAGCTCTTCTTCTCTGCTTCATTGTCCACTACAAAACCGCAGAGTTGGAACTGTCGCCCTGTGCGGTCACAGATTTTCTTCAGGTCACAACTGCTTATTTAGAGCAACCAAAAGTAGCACATGTTGGGATTTTGACTGAAAAAGCTGCTAAATGATCTAAAAAGCAGGCTGAATGTTTCACTCCAATAGGAAACAATGGGATGTTTACAGGCAATGGGGCCATGTGACATCATCAATCACGTGATTTCAAGATGGTGGAACAGAGGCACTAAAACAGTAAACTAGATTCAAGTTAATTAAACAAATATGGTGCCTAATAATGCATTTTGATAGGCACAGATCTTCTAATAAGAACATTTCAAAGGTTTTAGGCCACATTTGTAAAAATAATGGAGGATCCCTTTAAATGAGGTTTGACGTCTCAGGTCTTCGAGGACTGCTTTCTGCCTGTTGTGACATCTTCCTGCCTGTGTCTCCATCGCAGAGCTCCAGTCTGTCTTGAAGGTTGTGGTGATGGACGTGGTGACCCGTCAGCCTCTGCCCGGAGCCTCTGTGGACATTTACATCAACCACACGCTGAGCATTTCGGCCCGGACAGGCGAGGCGGGCGACGCCCTCCTGTGGGCGGAGTTCAGTCCAGGCTTCAGCCTGACTTTGGTGGCTCGGAAGGACGGATATGTCCCAGAACCTCTGCCTTGGAGCTCCACCAGAAGACCCAGTGAGTGTCCGAGCGAGTTAATGGATTTGAGATAGTTTGACCTCATATTTCTGACCAACTACTCAAGGACATTTGTTAGGATACATGAGTGCTTGAATAATTGATAGCTACAGCACTAATCTAGAGTGCATAGGTCCTAGGCTGTGTTCAAAATGGCACATACTTTAAGTATCATTATGACAATGACCGTTCCCACTGAACTGTACTTCCAAGTTTCCCAAGATGCATTTCAAACCTACAACGACAAAAACCTGAAGCACACTAAGGCTAAAAATCGCCATTGATTCTCCACCTTTGAATGTTTTAAAAGCATTTTAAGTGAGAAAGTGACCAGGTAGAATCATAACGTGCTCATTTGATCCATAAAACTCACAAAAACACATTTCATACTGACATTTCAGAGATTTTTGGAGACTTGTCCTTGTGCTACTGACAAAACTTACGGTTCACTTCAAAACAAGAGTATGTTAGGTTGACATTTCCAACACATCTTTGATGTTTCTGTTCTTTTCAGTTTTCTCCACTGTGACGCTGCTGCTGCTGCCTCACACTCAGGGGAATGTGTGGCTCTTCGACGACTTGGTGCTTGTCACGGGAAAGCAACCTGGTAAGTTCTCGCACTAACTCAGATTTAGTTCATCCTGGTTTGAGAAAAACTGACACTGAAGATATTTTCATATTTTCTTTGAACAGACACTTCATCCCAACCCAAAGTCAAGTTTCCCAGGAACCTTCTCACCACCTCCGACAAGACCAACATCTCCTCGCTGACGGCTTACCTGACCGTACCGCAGCGCCCCCTGGCCAAGGACTGCAGTCACTGCACCCCGGGCATCATCAGCAACAAATCAGGTGCTCATCAGACTGTGATTGTTTTAGTGAACGCATGATATTTACTGGTCTACAAAGGTTGACCTGATAACATAGCCCTGCCCCTTTACCCTTTGACTTTGCAAAGTTGGCCGTGAGCACCGCTACATGCTAGGGTAACTAGGCACTTAGTTCTGATTGTAGCCAAGACTTACCCGTTTTAAGGTGTTTTCTTTGCTAGCGCCGCAACATGCTAACTATAGCTAGCTAAAACAATGTGAGACTGGTTGCTGGTATGGTCTTTCGACCTTTGCTGTTTTTTCCACTCCGAAAAGTTTTGAAAAACACCAATTGGACTTTCATCCCAAAAAATATTTAAACACAATCTCCCACTTTTCATTTTGTCAAAGTGTTAAGGAGTATCGAGCTGAGAGCGGTGGCAGCTGTCAGCATCCTGCTGTATTCGGGTCCAGAGGAGCTCCAGGTTCGTGGCCCGATCCAAATCTGCCTGCCGTTAAGACATGACACCAACCTACGAGCATCCGATACTGTGCCTGCCTGGGCCTTCAACATCAAAACAGGTAGAGCAAGCAAACAAACAGAGAATAGAGAACAAGTCTTTGGCTCCAAAGCTGATCCACACACTGTCTGAAGGTGCTTGGGAAAACCAGGGTCTGGGAATCATTAAATCTGTTGGTAACGAGCTGGTTTGGACCTACACTGCCTCATATCTGGGATACTGGATTGCTGCTCCGCTGCCATCGTCATCAAAAGGTGAATTATCTCTTGGCTTTTGACACTTTTGTACCGAGACAGTGTTTAACATCACCTTTTCGATTATGGCGGACACGCAGGATCCCTTGAATTCCTATCCGTCCACACCTACCTGTTGACGGGAATTCTGGGAGGAACAATGGCCGTCGTGATTGGCTTCTTATCTCTGCTGCTTTGTCACTGCAGGTGAGAAGAGTTCTGGGTGTAGAAGGATATTGAACATTTGGAGAGTATCTGAACTGATTTTCTTTTCCACAGAAGCTCCAACCGGACTCCCAGGCAGAGGAGAGCTCAGTTTTCTAAGCTGACGGTGGTGAAAAAGGACCAGACCACCTCCACCCACATGGAGGAGGGCTTGTTGTTCAGCTCTGCTGAAAACAGCCTGGCCTCCTGCAGTGTCCAGTGTGAGCCGTCGGCCACGCCCAGGCACAAAGCCAACTACAACATCTACGTGGAGGAACCGGGGAGTCGTTCTGCTGCTCCTCTCTATGAGAACATGGATCGGATGAAGGGTCCTCAAGGGTCCACGCATCATTACATCAACAGCGAGGAGGTGGCCCGGCTGAGGGAGAAGTCGGATCAGGACCGGGTCAACCTGAACGTGGACAACTTCTTTCCTGACAAGCTGGTGCACATCTATAACCAGTCGTTGGCCCTCATTCAGGCTCCGGAGCTTTTCGCTGCCGCGGAGCAGCTTTCAGGCTGCAAGTCGGCCACCTTCCCAAGAAACGGAGTGGAGTACGATGCCCACTCTGAGCCAGGCAGCAAGGACAGCTACACCCAGACCCTTCCCAAAGCTCCCCACCACCACTCCCAGGATGGAGGCAGCCCACAGAGGAGTGGCCATGATGACCCCCAGCCCTTAGAGACTCCACCCACAGGACAGGGTCCCCCTTCCGGGGCATGGGGGCGTTACAACAACCTCCTGGAGTCGTCAGTGTCTGTGCCCGGGACGCTGAATGAGGCAGCTGGTATGGAAGCCTTCAACGGAGGGAATGGTGTTCCTCGTGAGCTGCAGGGCATTTCAGAGCGCACTCTACTGGAGCTGACCCGAGGGAAGTCCCACCCCAGGGCCTGGTTTGTCTCTTTGGATGGGAAGCCGGCAGCACAGGTTCGTCACTCCATCATTGAGTTGCAGGGCCGCCACCGGCCGACGAGTAGCAACGACACCAGCCTGGACTCAGGCGTGGACATGAACGAGCCACAGCACAACATCCGGGAGCGGCAGTCGATCCGAGCCTCGTCGTCACTGCAGCCCCACGGCCGAGGTGGGAGGTATGGGGAGGAGCAGGACCTGAGCAGTAGCGAGAGTGGCACCACTGCCACCTGCACACCTGAGGACCCTTCTCTCAGGAACATCTTGGATAGCAGCAGCGGGGCAATTCCCAACATCCCAGAGGAGGGCGACGGGATGGATACATCCAGCGCTCAGGAGGACAGTGAGTCAAGAGGGACGCCACCTCCTCGGCGCCTGAGGAAGGTCAGGGAGAAGGGGAGAACCAGCAAGAGAAGTGCCAAACACGTCCGCGAGGGCAGACCTCACACCAAGAGGAGCTAGGGCCGACGTCCACGAATTCAGCTCATTCCTTAAAGGCTTCCAGTCGCCTTCCTGCGACACCATGACTGCATCACGGGGCAGTTTCACACAGGCGGAACCTTTCAGTTACAGAATACAAAAACAAATATCTACATTTTTAAGGTAAATATTTCACTTTTGAGCACAACTCGAACTCGCTATGTGATCCGCCACTTTTCCACAAGATCTTCTTAACAGCTTGAATTGGTGGTGATTAACTATCTTCAGGGGAATTACTGCCACCTACTGGAATGGAGTGCTGAACGTTCCAACAGCCACTTTTTGAATGCAGCCGGTTCACCCAGAATCACAAAGTTCAGAGACTTCTGAACCGGCACCGGTGCCTAAACCAGAGCCACCACGGTCTGAAAACCAAGCCCTGGACTTTAAGTTGGAACCATGTGTTCCCACAAGGACATGTTCGGAGTTTCAAATCAGTGTTGATCTCTTGATACGACTTCAGGAGGTTATTGATGGAGTTTTGTCTAATCTTCTCATTCACATGAGCATTTGCTGAATTTGTGATTGTACAACTTTTCCAAAGAATGCGTTTTAAACTAGTTACATGAGCTAGTTTCACCACCGCTCTACAAAACCCAGGACTACCAGCGCCGGGTGCCTTCTCACATGTCAGCGTGTCGTGCACTTCTCCTCACCGTCAATGCCTGCCGTCGCCCGTGCATCTTCTCCGTCACCTGGTCATGACTGCACATGCTGTAAAGTTAAGCTGCCATTTCCAAGCTCAAGATGACCAATGTTTTTGAATGCATGAAAATGAATGTTTCTCTGTGTGTTTGAGCATATTTTACATACTGTCGTAGCTCGACATCATCCTAGCTGTTAGAGGAGTTTAGCTTCTGTACTATGGAAGCCCCAAAGTGACATTTAATCTGTTTTATCTTTAAAAAGAAAAAGAAAGTCCACATTTGGTGCCTTTGAGATCTTTACAACAACAACAACAGGGGTTCTCAACCTTGAGGTCAGGACCTCATTTTGGGTCGCGAGACACTGGGCAGGGGTCACCAGATGCCTTCAAGAAACTAAGGATATTTACCCTTTTTCTGCAACTACACTAAACTTGCCATATTTTAACACATCATCACTTTTGCTATATTTTTCCTCCTTTTAATGCAGTTTTGCTACATTACTCTCACTTCTGCCACTCCTATATCCCATTTCAATGTCTTTTCTGCACATCTTTTACGCGTTCAAGACATTTTCGGCATTTATAAACTCTTTCCACCACTTTTCCCACCTAATGTTGTGTATGTTGACCTTTTATTTTAACCTGCAAACTAACTGTCCCTACTTTATAAATTACATTACCCCAACCTCCCCTTCCCCCATTTCTGCCACTTTTAAGCCAATATTGACACTTTGAACCCTTTTTTACCACTTTGTCCTCTCTGGCCACCTTCAGGTACAGTGGGGGTCCCCAGTCTCTAGCACCTTTATATTGGGGGTCGGGAGCTGAAAAGGTTGAGAACCACTGACATAGACGATGAACACAAACCCTGAACCACTGTCGGATGTCGTTTTAGGCACAAAGGACTTTAGGTGATTCCCCTTCACTGCCGTTCTCGCTCCTCAGGATGAACTGTAAGAACCTGTTGGAATTCCAACTGTCTGCAGACCTGCCCATGGTCATCACCTTCTGATGCTGCACATCTGGAATCCATGACAAAATACCCACGAACAGAATCCTAACACGTTATAAGAAAAGTGGATAAAATGGAAACCCACATCTGTAACCTAACATGCTTTGTCTTTTTTTATACCTCAACATGAGACAGGGATTTTGTCCATTGTTATTTTGTCCTGTCACTATACAGCAGAGTGGTTCCCACTGCTCCACCTCATAGAATCGTCCTCTGATACTACAAAAGGCTCCACTAAAGCAATATTCTTCCCTGTTTTCTCCCTGAGATCAGACGTTTCCTCTTGTAGTCTTCCTTTGGCGCCTCGTCCATACTTCCTCTGTAAATAGATCTTCAATGATTCATCCCTTGGTGTGTGTGTGTGTGACTTTGGATGTGTTTCAACAAAGCGCTCTTTAGTTTGGAGATGTGGCGACAGAACGATCCCATTGCTGCTGAATGTCTCTGTGTTTTCTCTGACTTTATTATTATCTCTGTATTCATAGATCTGTAGTGTCTTCAGTCTTTTTGTGCACTCGTTTATTAAACTTATTACAAATTAATCTTTGAATTCAACTTTGATTCTTTCTAAATCGTCTCTCCTTCCTATACGAGTAAAGCTTTGTATATAATAATTGAGCTGTCTTTATATTGGTTTGGGTAGTTCACTATTACCCTTATGTTGAAACTTACACTCGTGCTTTCTGGGGAAGAACATGCAAAGTGGTAGAATCAATTGAATTTGATTTAAATCCTGATATCTGATTTTGATTAAACTTAATTTAAACCTAAATTAAAATGTTCTAAAATTAACTAATTTAATAAACCTTGTTTTTAAAGCTCATTTTCCAGCATTTTAATTGTCATATTGTTGGTTTTGCTTTCTTTCTTTCTGTTTCGGGTAACCTGGCAACACGGGAACCAAAAAAATAAACAAACAAAAAACAGCAATAAACAAAAAACCAAAACAAAAAAAAGCTGCAGCCCAACCGCCAGAGGGCACTGTTGGTCAACAAATAAAAAAATGACAACAATAAAACCAAATCTAATTAAAATCCAAATTAATATAATAGCAGATTTTTACATTCCATATGTTGAGTTTCACCAACTGCCGGAATGTAATGATATAAATAAGTAATAAAAGAGAACATGTAGGTGCATTCTTTGGATTGAATGAATAGGTTTAAATCAGGGGGTCGTGGGCCCCAGGTAGCTCGCATGGACCATTTGAGGTGGCCCCAGGCCGGTTCTAACAGCCGTTACCACTTAACTCCATCTAAAATCTGTTTTACCAGCCTTCAAACTCACAAAGATAAAACAGATGTAGTCAGAGCTTTAGTAGAGTTAAATACTGTTGGACGTGATAGTTTTTAATTTAAAAAAAAAAAAATGCATTAAGCATTTTTAAATGTTTATTTTCACTGAGAAAATAAGGCAAATGTGTTGAAGTATTGCAGATTTGATATTTTTTTAAAAATATGCTGTAGATTTGGTGTTTAAATTGTGATGTTTAAAAACTAAATAAAAATACATTCAAAAAGACGGTTTGTAAAATCTTACATATTTGTTCAGTTGTAAGAACATGTTTATTAACAGTAGTGGCAATTTAAAATGTTTGTATTTCAGTGTACACTTATAACATTATTGTTAATTTTGTTCTACATACTGTATATATAGTGAAACCCATTCTATATTATTGTTTCGCACAACACAAATATTGCTTTTTTATATATATATATATATATTTATTATTTTTGTGTGTACATTGTTCTATGTCGCACTTGCTTTGGCAATGCAAACTTGTTTATCATACCAATAAAGCTGTTTTGAATTGAATGGAGAGAGAAAGGGAGAGAGAGAGAGAGAGAGAGCGAGAGAGAGAGAGAGATTACATCCTGACACTCTCAGATGGAATACTTCAGCCCATAGAAACAGTACTGGGAGCACAGGGAGACACTTTTCTTCTTGATGATCAAAAAGGAGCCTTGACTGAACAACAAACCAGTGAGTATACTATGGTATCTGTTCCAGATGTGCTGCCATTCAGGCAAAAACCAGTTAAATCTGTGTTTTCGTGTGTTTTTAAAAATCATGGACTGGGATGGACTGGGTTATTAGTGACACTGAAGTTAAAAAAAAACTCTAAAATGTGCTTTAATCAATATTAACAATGGATTTGTAGAGTCTATGTCTCTGATTGTTTCTGGCACATTTTTTGTATTGTGTCACAGGAAAACAAACAAACAAACGTTTCTCCAGTTTGGGAAAGGCGTGATGTTAAATGTGCCCAGTGAGGAGCTCCCAGTCGTCTTTGTTGGACGTTGGGAGGATGTGTTCTGTGTTCATTAGATCTGAATCTGAAAAATGTGGAGAATCTCTCCTGGGTTTGGCCCCAGAGGGACACAGAGAGTGATAACATCTGTTGACCTGATTGTTTAAGATGGATACAATAAGACAAAACAAAACAAGACAAGATGCTGAATACTAACAGGAAAGAAAGTGTTCTCACTTTAGGAGGGGTAAATGTAAATAGTTGGGAAGACGGACAAAAACAAATATAAATGGGATAAAATTAGGCATGGCTTTAGACCACATTGATTGTAATTTAGGCGTGAGTATGTGATTCTGGCCTGATTTTCGTCTGAAAACAGAGGAAACCTTGAGTTTTACTACATTTGTACAATAGATTTTGTAATGTATCATTTCTATTTCTATTTTAAGTTCTAAAAATGACTTATCCAATCAGTTGGTAGAGTACACTGTATGAATACAAGCTCACACACACACACACACACACACACACACACCAACTGTTGTTATGCTCAGCAGTTCCTCAATAAGACTTTCATGAAAAATACTTTTGACCATTTCAGCGCACAACTTTCTCACTTTTTTCTCTGTAAATAAAGTTTTTCTGGTTTAATGTATCATTTCTTTTGTCTGACAGTCTTTTGATGCATGTTTTTGCAAGTTATTGATAAGAAATATTTTAGCAGGTCATCTAATTCCCCAAAATGACTTCAAATTATATTTCTGAGCATAGATCTTTGGGTCCTCTTGCCTGGAGCCTAAAGATGGATCCGATCCGGGTCCTAGTTGTGGTTCTCCTCTGTGTCCTCAACCAGGTAACCCTCTGACCATGGGCCATATGCTTTCATAATAAAGCTTGATTTTGTTATAATAGGGCTATAAACCTCAGTAGTAAGAGCACATTCCCCACTTTTAAGACACTTTAGACATAAATGTTGAATGCAGTTATTTTTAAAAATGAGATTTTTTTAAATATTCAAAATTGAAACAATGTGCAATATGAAAGATAAAGTGTCAACTTTTTTTTCTTTTCTTTGACAGTTGTAAGTAAAAATGATATTCAAGAAGAAGTAATAAAAATGTGGGTGGAGGGCTGTAGGGGGACCACACACTGAAAACATCCACGATAACCCGGATTACGGTCTTCTTTTGTGGCTCCTCTGCCAGCTCCTGACAGTGCAGTGTTCTGAGGAAGTCCCGCAGGAACACCTGAACCATCTGAGAGAACATCAGTCCACCAGGAACCAGATCGCAGCCGCTCAGTTCGAATGTTTCCAGAGGATCACCAAGGAGTCGGAGCAGAGGTTGAAAAGCAGCGGTGAGCGAGAATCTCACGGTTTTTCTTCCAATTTTGATGATTAGCAATAAAACGTTCTAGAGGTGTTCGCATCTTTCTAAGTTTTAATGAATTTTAAATTTGACCATTAGGATTTCTTCTATTCATTTACTTCAAAGCCAAGCTCCGCTCATCAAAGGACACAACTGTTGCCACGGTAACATACAGTCACAGATGACCATTTGTCCAACAACTGCATTTTAAAGCGGGTGTTTAAAAAAAAAAAAAAAAAGAAAGAAACTCAAAAAATATTTGTAAATTCATATACATTATATTAAGAATTGTATTTTTTTGAATTTATTTGGAAAAACTGTAATGAAAACTTTTTACCTAATAACTGCAAATTTTACAATTAAGAAACCTATGTAAATCAACACTTTTGCAAATTTCTCTTCTTGGTCTTTTTTATTCTACTACATTTTTATTGATTTGCTACGTGTGTCTGTTGGCATCAGTTCACTATATTAACATCTATTAGTTTTGTTGATGACATGATTGTCTTGTCTTTTGTTGATTCTGCTACGAATAAAGCAAAATTTCTGTCTTTTTATGCCTTTGTCATGTGTGATTAATAAATATACAGTAATAACTGTGTGTGTGTGTGTGTGTGTGTGTGTCAGCAGGGCCAGTGTGTAACTCCACCTGGGACGGGTGGCTGTGCTGGGATGAATCAGAGACTGGTCTGAATGAGCAGAGCTGTCCTGACTACTATCATAACTTTGACCCTCACGGTGAGCTTTGACACTGATTTCAATCACCAACACCTCATGCTGGTCCAAACTGGTTCAGACCCATCAAATGATGGCATGACAACTGGTAAACAACAAAAAATCCAACAATTTCCTTTTGTTAAAGGAAGTTTCTTGATATTGATATTGCAATATCGAAAATTACACATTTCACCACTACAAAATGGTATGAAAAACATTTTATTTTATTTTATTTTTTAAACTTGAGAAAACAAGTAAATGGTAGCTAACTGTAATTCAAGTACCAATATCAAAAACAAGTGGTATGTTTATCAAACTCTCAAATTACATTTTTCCAAATATACATCTATAAAAGTGCCCAGTAATGGAAAAAATCGATTTGGACATTTTTTGGATCGATACGATAATCGCGTATATCGCGAAATCAATTTTTTCTTACACCCTTAACTGTCACTGACTACTAATTACACGTATCGGGTTCTCCGTAACTTTTATATTAAAAAACCAACTGGATTGTATGCCATTGTCGGCCAGTTTTGGTCCACGGGCCATATGTTGCTGAACTTCGGAATGACTTATTTTTCTTCTCATGGTTCCACAGCGATGGCTTCTAAAGTGTGCACGGAGACGGGCGAGTGGGGGCGACACCCGCAGAGCAAGAGGACGTGGACCAACTACACCAACTGTATAGCCAGCGAGATGCATCATGGGACGGTATATGCTGTTTAATAATTATAACATAGTGTCCAACACTTCATAACCACAAACCTTTTTCGTTTTATACTGATTCCGAGGTTCAGAAGGCTTTGGTTTTTGATGTTAATGCTGCAGCAGTGGGAACATTTTGCAGTGCTTCTTGGAGAGAAAAGTTCTTCTTGTGCTTCCATTGAAATGTTTTTTGGTAAACCTTTGTCAAATGAGGTCCTATCTGGGTGTTTTCGATTTTCTGTGTTTATTTTATGGTCGACATGCTCATCTTTGGTCCTATCCTGCATGTTTTTGATGTCTTGCACCCAGACTTCAACTGAATGCAGAAGAATTAGCCATTGATTATTGTAATTAATCGGATTAACATGCATTTCAAACAATTTTCTTATGCTAATAATTTTTATAGTAAAAAAAATAGGCGGTCGCTATCCTAACGGTTGCCGTATCAATATGCCAACATTCGATTTGCACGCAGCGCACCTCATTGACCAGTTTAGATCACGTGACTAAGACGAAACCTAACCCTATGTACGTGTACTTCGGTAAACGTACCAATAGCACCGGGGTTGTTCGTATGGCAACCATACAAATAGACACTTTAAAATATATATATATAAATATAAATATAATTGTTTATACATATACACACTTATTATATGTAATAAATAAGACTGATACATGTATATACAGTAATGGTTTCAAAAACGATTTTCAAAATCTAAGCAATCTAAATAAAAATACACTATTGAATAGGAGCATTTGTATTATTATTTTGTCTGCTTTTAAATGATGTTAATTAAAAATGATTTCACTATTACTGGTATTCTGAGGAAAATGTTGTAGTTGGACAAAGGGGGTTCTTGGATTCAGCTCTAAAAAAAAAGAGGTACACAAGCCCAAACTTTGAGAACGACTGCTCTAAAGGGCTGGATTTGGCCCCCAGGCCTTGAGTTTGACACGTGTGATTTTGCGCATGTTTTTGCTGACATCATTGATCCATATCTTTCATACTGTCGTGCCTGTTGGGCAGCAAGCGGCCATGACTCACTTCTACCTGGTGATGATCGGACACGGACTGTCGCTGGTTTCCCTGCTCATATCACTGGGAATATTCTTCCACTTTAAGTGAGAATGCCACTCTTCTTCTTTCTCAGTAGCTGCTGACGCACAGGCTCCATGTGTGCTGAAGATGTGTTGTCCATGTTTGCAGGAGTCTGAGCTGTCAGAGGATTACGCTGCACAAAAACCTCTTCCTCTCGTTCGTGCTCAACTCCATCATCACCGTGGTTTGGTTGACCACGGTGGTGAAGAAACAGGGACACACGTACAACGACTCGGTGAGTGAGCCAAGTTAATACTCACAGGCAGGTTCTCTGTCACTGAAGGGGACCGTATTGTGATTTCCAATGAAGAGAACATTTGGGGTCAGTGTATGTTTTGGTCATCAAATTTTCAGTTCAGAAAAAGAAAAAGAAATCGAAAAACAAAAAATCCGTTGGTTATTTGATTTTCATTTTCAAATGAAATTGAAATGAAAGGCATATTTCTCTACCTGGGTCAAGAAGGGATAAACAAACATTTAAAAATCAGTTGATTTTCAAATGTTTGTTTCTAAAACCATAAAACAGAAATAGCAGAGGACTAAACCCCCCTCAAAAAATGCTTGTTTTTTGTTTTTAAATAAGAGTACATACTGTATATGTGGACGCTGCGGTTTTTTCTGGCGCCAAAATACATTAATTATCTCTATATTTTCCCTGCTGTTTAAAATGTCCATTAAACACGTTTAGCTAAAAAACCCGTTCTACTCCCACTTTGATGTAATATTTATTTCTGCAAATGACACGTCTTGTTTTGCCATTTCAAAAAATGATTTCAGAGTACGTTTGCAAAGACATTTTTGAGACCATATTGGCTGTAAAGAGCAACTCAGCTTTCAGAAACTGGTGGGATTTCTCAGATAGAGCAAATATTACGAGAGTTATGTAGTGTTTTAAATTAAAGTGTTCCCCGAGATGCATTCAGGGTCCCTGGTAAACCCAAACAAATCCAACAATTTGTCAAATATCCCGAACAAGAGGTGAAAAGAGGACATGTCTGGGTAAATCCCTATCTATCATTGCGACATGGTGTGTCTTCTGCCCTCAGGTGAGCTGTAAGCTAGTGATGTTCATCCACTTGTATCTGCTGAGCTGCAACTACTTCTGGATGCTCTGTGAGGGCATCTACCTGCACACCCTCATCGTAGTGGCTGTGTTTGCAGAGAAACAACACCTGGTGTGGTATTACCTGCTGGGCTGGGGTGAGGAAGACTTCCTACAAACCTTAAGCATGTGTGCCTCAGTGAATCTGCTATTGTTCAGTGCTCTGTGTTACGTATGTTGCTGATAGCCATAGTCAAAACAGAGCAGAGCCTCCTCTGGCAGAGACCTTGGTGTGTACTATCCACGGTTGAGGTATTAGAATTCCAAATTACAATTATGTCTTCAATTATCCATGTTCAATTACAACTCAATTAAAATTACAATTATTATCTTCCATCATTTCTACATATATGTTCTCAATTACTAAAGTCAAATTATAATAATCACAGTTACTGAGCCTTTAATAAATAAATTCCATAATATGTAAGCTTCCTCTTGTGTTAGCTTTCTGTTAGCATCTCTTATTATTACAGGTCGGTTTTAACCCATGTCTTAAATCAACTGTAAAATACACTTAAAATATAATCTATCATCCAATTTGTTTTTAATCTCTGGCTTACCTTGTTATGCTCCTGAATCAATGAAAATATTGGTATTCATATTTTTGCTGTGGGCGCCTGAGCTTTTTATGTTTTATTTTGATGGTAAATTTATAGGGACTTTAAGATGGTAACATAAATCGAAAGTCAACCTTGCAACTAAAAAACAAAACATAAACAACATAAACTAAATCAGACCAACCCCAACATATAAAAACATTCACAGGAATTAATATTAATATTTTAGTGACTCTGATTGACCCCACAGGGTTCCCTCTGGTGCCGGCGGTGATTCACTCTGTAGCGCGTCACTACTACTACAACGATAAGTAAGTACTCCTCTACACACACACACACACACACACACACACACAAGTGTTTGGACACTAAACTAAAACTAGTGTGTGTCTTACAGATGCTGGGTGAGCTCCAATACGTCCTTACTCTACATCATTCATGGACCTATCTGCGCCGCCTTGGTGGTGAGTGTCAAATGTCTCCGGGCTTCATAGAAAGCTGTGCCATACTTGACAGTAATCTGTCCATAAACTCATATTAAACAACGTAAATGCTGAAATCCTTAGCTTAAAGGATGAGAATGAGCATCCTATATAAGTTTGTTGAAGAAAACCAACATCAAAGGACTTTCACTTTGAAGATGATTGGCTGCTGTAACATCAAAGCCGAACTGCTCACATCAAA
The DNA here is from genome assembly GCF_900634775.1 of Gouania willdenowi. Taxonomy (NCBI): domain Eukaryota; kingdom Metazoa; phylum Chordata; class Actinopteri; order Blenniiformes; family Gobiesocidae; genus Gouania; species Gouania willdenowi. The sequence goes on from NC_041045.1 coordinate 4,712,949, forward strand.
GGACACGTTATCGTTATATGTATGGAAAATGGAATAATATTATAAATAAAGAGAAATAATGTCAATAGTGAAATCGGCTGACAAAATTGGTTATAATTGGTCAAAAAAAAAAAAGAGTTAGGAAATGTGCCATTATCAGAGGATAGTTATTAATCATGCATCTCTGGTTTCAGTCAAGTGTTTATACATGAGATATTTACTGTATGCAATTGAACCATGGCAGATTTAATAAACATGGAGGGTGAAAGTTTACTTTGAGTACTATTTAATTGAGCTACTACTCTAACTCCAGGTGAATCTCTTCTTCCTGCTGAACATCGTCCGTGTTCTGATCACCAAACTGCGTGTGACGCACCAGGCCGAGTTCAGCCTGTACATGAGGGCGGTGAGAGCCACGCTCATCCTCATCCCACTGCTGGGAATCCAGTTTGTCCTGTTTTCCTACAAACCACATGACCACTTGGTCTCTGAGATCTACCTCTACATCATGGACATCCTCATGCACTACCAGGTAGCTTTAGTAGGACAAGGCTGGTGGCTCGTCATGGGCTCATGATTTCACGACTGATGCTTTCTGTTTTTCACAGGGTCTCCTTGTTTCCACCATATTCTGCTTCTTTAATGGAGAGGTGAGCCCCATGGTTTTTCCTTTCCTGATGGGTTTGGAGTGATAGTTTCAGTCACTCAAAGATCTAATGAACTTGTCTGTCAAATATAAGTAGTAGTAACCATAGGCGGAGTTTGAGATTCTTGCCGGGGGGGGGAGGCAAAAGAAAAAATAGAATAAAATATATACATCATCTCAAAATTTGTGCAAACCACAATGTCTTTAACATAATTGATAATGTTAACTACAAAAATTTGCGTCGACGCATCGTTTAATGTTGTAAATTCATGATAAAATAAGGCCGGCGGTTGCTTTCTGCTTCATTTTTTGCTGCAGTGCCATACATGAACTGCTGGGTGCAGTGTCGCTTCATCATTTACATTGTGAAGAATTACGCAACAGAAGAAGAACCAACCTAAAGTCTCAAAAGTTTGAGACCATTTCACTGAAAACTTAGACTACAAGAAGTGCATTATCCAATATACGACAAATGAATTGCTATATATTGGACTGTACAATATATATATGTTGCACACTGTGTTTTATGGCACTTATAATATTTGTATATTATGTACATTATATTAAGAATTGTATTTTTAAAAATGAATTAGGGAAAACTGTGCAAACAGCATATGGTAGTAACGTGCTTTTGTCATCATTTTGTGTGTTCATTGTTTTATGTGTTTTTACCATAATTTTTTTTGTTAATTGTTGTCTTTTTGTCTACAATTTTCTACAATCTTCTGGGCAATTGTCTGAGGGTTATTTGGTTCTCGTCCTTTGCAGGTTCAAAGCGTCCTGCGGAGACACTGGAACCTCAAACGGATGCAGTTTACCGGAACCTTCGCGAACGCAGACTTTTTCCGCTCGGCATCGTACGTGGCGTCATCGCTCACCGAGGTCCATCGCTGCTACAGCATCGAAAGCCACACAGAGCACATGAACGGGAAGAGCTACTCGGACATCTTTCGATCAGAAAGCCCCTTTGTCTAAGGATTTCCTTCTGTTGGGCCTGAACCACTGCAGACTCATCCTGTGTTTTTTAAGTCAGGATTGGAGTTTTGGAACAAAGACAGATGTACATTTCATGACACGGGGCACGAAGACGGCTAAAAAAAGTGTCTTTAAGGAGAGGATTTTCACTCTGTTGTGTGGATTTAACTTCACTAATCCATCTGAATTCTTTGTTGAAATGTTTGACCCTGACAGAAGAAGCCATGCTCCTCTCTCGGCTCTCCATGGATGTTGAATAATAATTTCCAGACAGGAAGAGAAGCTTGAGTTGTCTCACAGCATCTATTCGACCAGTATTCTGTTCTGGCATCAGCTTTCCTTGGATTTATTGCATAATTGTTGCAAAATACTGAAAAAACGACTCTGAGTTTGTACATAGATGTGAATATCTAAGCTTGTATAATGACTCAAGTACAGTGAAATTTTTTGTTGTTTTTTTTTGTCAAAGATGTTTGGTTTCTGTGTGTTGTAAAGAGAAAAGTGTTGTGGGGTTTGTCAGTCGTGAAAATCTTCCAACGCAGATGTTACAGGAAGAGAAAGCCCAGATTCCGCAGTTAAAAATAAAACCGGATTCTTCAGCTTCCTTTACCTGGAAACGAGTCAACTCCAAAGTATTTCATGCGTATGGTGCAGGAATTCAGATATTAGTTTTTAATCAGTCCATTAATTGTGTAATTACATTTCTGCTACAACTGTAGGCCAGTTGTACTACAGGGTTAATAATAAAAAAGTTCTCCAAATTCTAAATATAAGAGAATTTTCTGAGCATTAAGGGACTGGTCTTACTTTGTTTGAGACACTAATGACGAGATAAAACTGGGAACAAGAACAAAATTGAAATATTTCCCTCACTGAATGTTCGAGATAGCATGACTTTTTAAAGTTTTTTAAAAACCTTTTTGGGATTTTCTGTATAATGAAAGATAATGTTGCTAAATATTGTTGGAAATCAAAGATAAACTATAGATGTATCGCACCTACTAAAAAAGTAAGTTAAATGGGCAAATACAATTTTGTATGTTGCCATGGCAACAGTCCTTTGATATGAGCAGATATGAGCTTTGAAGTGGAATTACATAAAACTAAAATACGTCAAACACCACATAAATCTCCTGCTATTATTGCTGTCCAATGTGCAACAGTCAGACCTTATCTCGAGAATGTTGTTGGTGTGGAAGAACTTTTACCGAATGGTTTGGAAACGATTGTATTAATGAAAGACTTGTGAAATCAGACAAACTGCTTCCTGATGTACAGTTTTTTTTTTTACTGTGTTTGTTTCTTACAGGAGTTTCCAACCGAAAGTAATTTAGGTTACCTAAAATAAACCACTGAAATGATCTCCTTTTAAACTGCCTGAGATTTTTTAATGAAACTTCACTGTAGAATGTGTAAAATGCTCACTGCGGAAAATATATTGAATAACTTGTATTTCAAACTTCTTTTTTTGACAATTATGATCTCAAATCTATAATAGATTTTTAAAATTACAAAAATTGCAAAGTTGAATTTAAGCCAATATAAATGCATTTTTAGAAATAAACAAATAAAAACCTGAATTTAAGATACATTTTAAAACTAAATCTAGTTAAAAGATTAACAAAATTGCTTAAATAGATTCCTAATTTTCCCCAAAAATACTAGCTTTGCTAGCTCATCCTCGACTCACTTAACTGCAGAATACACAGGCGTCTTCTGACGTTGGAAAGGATTTAATTCTAAGCCTGTGTTTACCTTATTCAGTAAACATAGTGTAAATAAAAGACGATGATTGGTTTGTCTGTGTTTCCCTTAAGGAGGGATTTCCTGGTTTGAAGTTTCCCACCATCAGACAAAGCCAGGCGTGTCTGTGTACCGTGAGGAAGTCCCTGAGGAAAAGAGCTTCATCCATCCGTTAAAGCATGTTTGCATGTTTTCATTTTGTACAAATGTGATGTCTGAGCAATTTAATCACTAAATGAACAAAGTCCAAACCAAACACTGACTGACATACGAGGACTCTTAAATAGTGATGGAAGGCAATCAGGAGGTGAGGAACACCTCAGTGGAAACCGGAATCCTAAACCCACTGACGCGAATACAATAGAACCACAACAAGTCCAACATACGTAAAGACTGACGGATAAAGAATCTTGACGTGGGGCCTCGTTTTTAAATCTTTCTATTGTACAAAATGGGGTCTGAAAGTTGCGCAACTCAATTCCTGCACAAACGTTGATAAACTTGGTGCTAAAATGGGCGCAGATGTACTCCAATTTTCATCTTTGCACATAAATATTTATTGTGGGGAAGTGAAGCCAACGACATCACATATCAGACCCATAGATCCCAAGGAACAAGGTACATACAGGAATATAACCTTATATGCAAGTTTTTGAACAATATCTTATTATTCAAGCAACTTTCACCCATACATGGATGAGCAAAGAGATGGAAATGTCCAATTTTACACAAAATCTCACGTGGTTTCACAGTATCTGCTTTCCAGGTTCTTCTAAAGCATAGAAATCTATATACATATCTATAATATATCACGCATCCTTATTGGGCATGGTTTTGTGACTGTTTTAGGAAGTTTCATAGCCATTAATGACATCTAATTTGGGAAAGCAAAATGGATATGAGGTCAACGTTAAAACGGAATTGGCAAAATTTTGTAATGGAAAGGCTTTACAGACAAAGAACGTTACTCATGTCAAACAATAGAGTATGAAAACACATTGTTATCTATGACTATACCACAAACACAATGGAGCAGGCAATGGTAGAAATGCTTTTTTTTGGCAAATGTGACAACAAAACACTTTCTTTTGTCTTTTTTCAACACAACACAATCCTCTGAGCCAAGGAGGCATGTTAGGCTTCCTGTTTCTAAGAATACTCTGAACCCTGGATTCGCGGCTATGCTGGAAGAGAACGCTTCCTCACGGCTGACGCTTGTTTACGGCCTCACTTCCACTGTTGCACCAGCCTGTGTTTTCCAGCAGTTCTCTGGACTCAAGGACGTTTCTCTCAGAAAATCACTCCTTTATGGTTTTCATGTGCATTTCGCTGCAGGTCAAAGTTCTCACACAGCATTAAATCATCACGTCCGGCACTCTTTGATCATCATATTTAAGAGAAACCCTAAACCTCGAGAACTTTTTCTGCTTTAGGTTTAGCCCACAGTTGCACTTTTTCATTGCACGGATGGTTTGGTCCTCGTTATAAAATCAGACCTTTAATCTTTTCCTTTGTTAAAACAAGCTGTTGCACTTCAATCCATTCTAAAAAAAACTTCCCTAAAGGATTGGTCACAATATCAGTATCAGGGCAGCCCTAGTCAACAATAGTGATATCGATACAAGGTGTGCTACTATACCATAGATCACATGTGTCAAACTCACGGCCCAGGGGCCAAATCTGGCCCTTTGGAGGATCAAAAAGGCTTGTTAACCTTCAATATCTTAGATCGGTCTCTTCCCCAAAACCCTTTGACATAATAAACCCTGTGTCCGCATCTGACCAGCAACACTAAAGCTTGACTACGTCCCGTTCATCAAAACCACCAGAACAAGTCGCTTCCCCAATTTTAAATGAAAAAATGTCACTTATACACAAGAAAATCGAGCACTTGTATTCTCGACTATTGGAATTAATCTAATAAGGAGGCGGTTTACTGGTGCAGCTTTGTAAATGCAGTACACGTGTCTATTTTCCATTGGTGTTTTAACTTGTAACCAACTCCTGTTAGTGCAATCTTTTGTGTAACGTTTCTCTCCACACGGATACAGGCAGTTCTTCAGCAGAAGATCCTCTGCCGGTTTTAACTCTTCGGTGTCTCATCTTTAGTATTGTCCTGCCAACAGGAATCTCTTAGTTTCCTGTCATTGTTCTCCGCGCTGCCATCACAGGCTCCGCCCAGGAACTGGGAACAAGGTGGGATTCTTCCCTCTCAGGGAGGAGAGACTGGGAGTCTAAATGGAAGATCTTTAAACACAGATGTTCCCCTGCCTGCAACACACTGGTTTAGAATGGGTTCTGAATCTGATTCTCAGGTGAAATGGTTTCAAACTGGAAATGGTTTTGATTCAGCCTGGTTGCAGGGTTTTTACCAATGATGACGTACGTCTGGTTATTCTGTTTAAACTGGTTTTAAAATAGAACCCAAACTACTGAATTCAGACCATTTATTGGGATTCAACCCAAGTTTATACTGAGTTCAGACTGGCCTTTACAGCTGTTTTAAACTGCTTAATATGAATTTTTTTCAACTGGTTTTAACTGTATTTAAGCGTTATTCCTAGTGTTTTGACTGGTTTCCTGTCCTTGCTTTGGGGTTTTTCACTAGATTTTTCCTGGATGCTAAATGTAGTCGAACATTCCCATTCTTTGACTCCTATGGGAGACAGATTGTGCATTGTCCTCCGGCACTCTTTAACATCCTGAGTTTATCCCAGCCCTATATGAACAGGTGACCTCCTCACGGCCTTTTTCTATTAGAAACAAAGAGAGCGTGAACCAAAAAGGTAGATGGTGCTTAAAGCCAGGATGTGTTCTGGAAACCTTCTCATCGGTCCAGGGAGTGTGTTTGATGGCTCTCATTATGCTTTCCCAGAGTTCTCAAGTGTTTTCAAAGGGCTGTAAGTGAGCAAGCTGGGTGTGATTGTGCACGGGAAGGAAAAGGAGTAGCAGGGAAAACTCATCCCCGCTCCTCGGCAGTCGTCAGGATCTAGGCGTCGCTGCAGAGTCACCCCAGGGTCGCTCGGCTGGGTGAAGTAAGACGAGGGGGTGGCGTCAGGAATCCGCGTACACTTCATTCTTTGGTTATTCCGTTTTAAAACCAAATCAAAAAACCAAATAAACGGAAAATACAGAATATCAAAAACCAGATAAGCAGAATTTTTTTTCTGTTTTAAGATTAAATATTGTTCTGTTGATGTGATAATTGGGTATTTAAGAGAAACTAGGACAAGAGCTTCATGTTTTAAGCTCACCACACAGACTGGACCCACAGACGGGGGCGGACTTTTATTCCCTGACAAAAAAAAGAGCAACACATTATCATTACTGATGAACTAGTGAATGGAAACATTATTAATACATAAATAAATATAAAAGTAAAAAAAAAATGGATGTTACGTAAAGCATGCACATGATATGTGATTAAAGGAACCAGCGGTGGTATAATAGATTTACTGGTGCTCTTTGTTCCTTGTGATTAACTTTCGTGTCTATTGACGGCTGCCGTTAGTGGCTCGCTGTATTATAACATGCAAAATAAATATTTGTACTCCCCTCAAAAATGCTGTAATTGTTTTTTCAAAAGTGCTGAAATAAATCCTAAACAGTCCAATTGTGTCCAGGACCTGTGGAGGGAAACCAGGTGCAGTGGTCTACAGATCTCGTTCTAATTTCCCTCTAAATATCCAAATATCTCGCAAACCGAACAAGATTTTTTATTTTATTTTTTTTTAATACAGCAAATGCTGCTTATCTAGTTTTTGATAATTTCTGTATTTCTGTTTTGGCTTTAAGTCAGTAAAACTAAATAACCACACCGTTTATTTGTTATTTTGATATAATCAAACAATGGGTACATGGATTTTTAGGGCGTCTTTGTTTTGGGACTCAAGGACTGAGTTTTTCCACTCAGACATTTGGATCAAAAGTTACCTTGTACATTAATTACATCCAGCAGCATTTTCGATATCACACGAATAAAGAACAAACAGAATACTCAAATGACTCTTCTTTGGGAAGGTCTTTCCACACTGACAGATGGAGCGGGCTGCAGGAAACACGGGGAGTGTCACATCTGTCAGCAAGCCAGCGACAGAGTGGTCCAACCTGAAAACATGTGCATCGCCAACTTTGACCTCTCTCCTTCCTGTCAGGACGGCTTCTCCCGAGAACACTCCTAGCAGCTTGGAAAACCACATCCACATTTGTAATTTTAGACGATTGCAAGCAATACGTGTTTAATAAAACACAGGTTTGGAGTTTTTGTTTACTCAGTCATCAGATTCTGGAGAGAAACAGGTCAGCTGAGGTTGGGAATAAAAGTCAGTTCTCCCTCTAACGGAGGAGTGGGACTATGATCGTCTTGGTGATGATGGATGGTTTTCCTGCCACACTAGGACTGACTTCCATTGTGTTGACACGACTCCAAAATAAAACACAGATAAGATCAGTCAAAGGATGAAAATCTACCAAAAAGTGCGTGGACGGAAATGTAACATTGATACAGATTATAAAAGTGTTGATTATGAGCTCTCAAACGTATGGCTTACTATACGTACTATACTATACATAATATTCTCTCACATACATTCTATAGCAATATAAAAATATAAAATTATGACCAAGAGTCTACTTAATAAATTCCTAATAATCATTTTTGACTAATCTAACCAAGGAAAGCTAATGAAATGAAATTGCTGAAATTTTCAAATGAAGGTCGTACAAATGGTTTATCACTGGAAAAAAAGTAATTATACTACTCATAATGGAGATCATTTGGCAAATATTTAATGGCAAAAGTATATCAGTTGATATTTGCCATTAAATGTGATATCAGTTGACTTTTCTGTGCATCAGGTAATCTAAATCTGAAAATATGTTACAAAGACATGATTATCTTCTCGTTCCTGCAAAAAGTGGAAAATTCAGGCTCAAAGTTTCAAGTATTCACCCACCTTCAGTAACTGCATATTAACAACAGGAACACATTTACACTAAACCCACCCAAAGATCTCCCCCCCCCCCCATGGCTGTCAATCATCATCATATATGACGTAAAATCAAATTTTTCAACCTCAAATAACTTGTTTAAATCAAACTTCACAGAAAAATGAGCACTTGAACACAATATAGGATGTAAATAACTAATAATCGCAGAAGAGTTTAGGTTTGGAAAAAAATTCGGTGACGAGTAATTTAACTTTACAGTTTGACCCACATCCCATCTGTTATCATTGAGGAGGTGGGGTTTAAGACCTATACTGTAGCCAGTCAGCAGGGGGAGCTCTAAAAATAAAAGCTTCACTCATAAAGGAGCCTGTCCCATCCATTATTTTTACAGTCTAATGCTCAGACAAGCAAGTTTGAGTTTTCTGTTTGTGATGTCGTAAGTGGAATAACTCCTCCTACTGAAGTTCCCTCTGCCCCTGCAGGGAGGTGAGCTCCACCCACACTGTTTACTTTGTAGGTAAAGGTATGGTGAAGGCAGCATGCCATGCGAACATTTATTTTCACTCCCATCACATGAGCCAATGGCTTGACTTTATCTTGACTGGTTGTGTACCAAATGACATTCCCAAACGTTTGTATGTACTGTATGTGTGTGGCATTTAATGGAATACTGCTTTGAAAACACAGGCCTGTATAGAGATAGCTTAGCTCAAAGGCTCTGGATATAGCACGACACAGTACCAACACATTGTGACTCAAGCACAAACGTGGAAAATGCAAGTTCATATCATTTTGTGTTTCTTTTACTGCAAAAGTCTAATTGACATGATAAACTGCTATTAAAATGTTTGTGTAACGTTAGCACAGAAGAAGCTAACACCACTCAGTTACTGCAGATAACGTTGTGTCCATTTGTTAAAATGAGAATAGAGGGTACTTAGCTCATTGATCTCGGTCTGTCACATTGCACTGATGAGTCCCTTGCTTTCCAGCTTGAAGTCTCTCGCTCTGCTTAAAAGATTAGAATTCATTGCTGCACAGCTTGTGCTAATGCCTCTGATTGTTTTCAGTCCATGAGGCATTCAGGGTCACTAGGATAAAACTCTGCAAGTCATTAAAAAAACACTACAAAACACGTGAGAAATAAAACATGAATTTCAAATAGAAACTGACCCCATCAGACATTAACACGCAAGAGCAATATCAGGAGACATTTAACATGAATGTGAAAATACTACTTTCCCAGAGCGGGGCCTGGAGTGGGCGTGACCAGACACAACTCATTTGTATACCCATAGGTACACATAGAAACAGCCTGTTCTAAAAGGAGTTTATGTAAGTGGCTTTTTAGATGGAATTGAATGCAAATAATATTTTGTTGGGCTTTGAGACATATGTGAAATGGTATGGACAGCAATATATATGGGACCTCTAAAACATAGACTTTCTCATAATAAAAAAATAAGGAACCAAAATGTATTCAGCTATTTGTTTTTTAAGATGAGTCAATATTTCCACAGAAAGACATTTATTCCACATTATTTTTGCAATTTTACAGCCGCATGTACATGTCAAATGCTTTTGAAAGTTTGTTAAAAAACTAAATAAGTTCCTGCACAAAACTTAATAATTTAGGTTCAAGCACCATTTTTTCTTCTTCTGGCAGTTGGAGGACCAAAGTCATTTAAAACTTCTTTTTACAGGAATTTACCAGCTGTCCTCTGAAAGTGGATGTTAAAAGGACTTTTATCCCAACGCTCCAGTAGGAGCTGCTGCGTGGGGCCTCTTGGGTTGAGGTGAAATAAATTAGTCGCTCACAGCAGGAGGCGTCACTTTTCAGAGGAAGGTGTTTGTGTCCATCTCACACTAAGTGTGCGTTCTAAGAGAAGCACACGGGGCCGAGGTCCAGCCCAAACTCCTGACCAGCCTTTCCCACGTCCAAAGGCGCCACGTCCACCACGGGCAGCCGGCCGCTGCTCTGAGTCCGGTACTCAAAGACAGTCTTTGCCCATCCTGCATTGGATTTCTGAGGGAAGACAAAGGGGTGAGTTCACAGGTTCTCCTGGAGGTACCAGAATGAGTTCTGTCTAGGACTCACAGAGCAGCCGTCCTCCAGGACACTGTAACGCAAACGCAAGTTCCCCTGGGCTCGGATCTCTTGGCCATTGAAGCCTTTGAGGATTAGTGCCTTCTTCAGGTTTCCACTCTTATCGTCCCTGTAGGCCACGCTGTTCCTGCAGTGATACGTGACATTCTGACGGGACTCTGAGGACAGAAGCTGCAGCAGCTTCAGCTGCACAGACACGGCGTTGGGCTGCACATCATTGTTCCCGTAAAAGAACTGAAAGCAGACAGAGTTTGACAGGGATTACACGTGGAATACAACTAAAAACAAACACTCCCTTATTGTGCTTGGTTTGGGTCCCTTACTCTGTTTCCAGAGTTCATGTCTGCTCCGAACCACACTGGTTTGTTGGCGGTGGGACTGGATTTGGTCCACCAGGCTTTACGGGGTATGTTGGGTGGACTGGCTGCAATGCAGGTCTCACCCGTCTCCATGTTGCAGAAGACTGTGATGGCATCCTTTGAGCTTCCCTGATTAGGATCAATCCAGTACTCACCTGAAAAGGAGACAGGAGTATTATTAATGTGATGCTTGCACAAAAGGGTACTGACTGATTATTACAGCTTCATTTTCTCAGAGCAAAAATAATCACCATATGTTTCATTCTTTCAACCTGGAGAGTCTTTAGTTGTGATAACCATCAGTACATATGCTGGTCATGAAAGAGGGTTTATAAAGTACGTGATGGTAAGTAAGTGTAGGAAAGTTGTAGCAGAATTTGTTATTTCTTGATTCTAAAATCCAGGCTTCACTTATTTAGGATGAACTTTTACAACCACAAGGCTTGAGGACAACCCCCCTCCTATAGACATTGGTATCCCCCTTTTAAAGCCCTCTTCCGGGCTCAGAAGCACCATGGGTCCAGTGGAAGATGCTCAACCGTCTGAGGATAGTCGTGACGTGCCGTCAGGGTAGGCAAGGTAGGCAGTGCCTACCCAAGGGTGAATTGATATTTTGATTTTTTATTAAATTATCATATAATTATAAATTATTTATTTTTCATTTCCAATAGCCTACAGTACGTATAAGTTTGAAAGTGTCCGCATTTTGTGCATTTCATAGCCCAAATTACTAAACAGCGCTGTTTCCTGGAAGGCCCCCTCCCAAAGGCACGTTGCTCCTCTACCTCCGTTCTCCTTGCGTGATTTTACGTGTTTGCGCATGCGCAGTCAAGTCCCCAAGATGAAAACCATTTACGTACAAAGGCAGTGTAGAGAGCTGCCTTTAGACATAACCGCGGGATAACACTACAGTGTGGATGACAGCGCTAGCGATGATAGAGAACCTTTGTTTTGAGGAAAAACGACAGCTTTTAAAAGATGGAGACCAACACCTGAGTTACTAGAGCTTCAGCAAAGGTAAGGTCAGAAAATGTTTCATACTTTTCACAGTGAATGGTACGAAAGGAAGGATTGACTTTGTGGATGCTCCTCACTGAAGCTGTTCTAAGTTGTTGTCATTTTTTCCGTGTTTCTGTGTTTCCAACACAAACAACAGATGTGCTGCCGTGTCATGAGATATATCTTGTTGGAGAGTATGGAGGCTATATTAAATAATTGTTTATGTTTCTTAAATGGTGTTTATGATATTGATTTTGTTAGATGGCTAAACACTTGTTCATGTGGATCTTATTGGGTTTTTTCTTTCTTATTATGAATTTTATATTTTGATAAGCGCATTGAGATGACTTTATTGGAAATTGCTTTATACAAATAAAATTGATTTGAAATGAATTAACGCTTGACAGCAGAAACATATGAAATTGTCATTGGTGGTCTCTGTTTGCAACGTGCCTACCCAACCCTAGTGGTCACGGCACGTCACTGGAGGACAGGAACAGGCCGATCAAAAGTCGCTAAGACCAGATGGGGCTAAGAGACCGGCCAAACCACCTGTGAATGTGTAAAACAGGAGCATACAATGCAGAAGTGCCCTGCCTCCCCCTACTACCCAACCAGTGAAGCTTAAAGAATCTTACATTGTCTCTTATTTGATATGACTGACTTGCCCTGTCTGGGATAAGTAAAGGTCTTTGAGTCTGAATAATTAGAGAAAAGCGGTTCTGACCACTAGTTTTCTGTGGGTCGCACTGTAGGATGTCTCTGCAGGTCTTGGCTGGGTTGGTCCTGCTTCCGTCGGGCCTGCGGAAGTCCAGCAGACGAGCGCTGAGGGACTTCAGCGTAGCGTAGACCCCGCTGTCGGCATTCTTGTTCGGAAGAGCTTCATCTCTGTTGAACTCCGGAGGCACAGGAGGGTCGGCGGCCACATCCTCCCTGAACTCCACTTCTTCTGGAGGAACTCCATTCTCGTCGTAGTCGATCAGAGCGGCAAAAAGGTCCTCTGTGGCAGTCGATGGGGGTCCTGGAGGGCCGGGACGCCCAGGAGGTCCAGGTTCACCCTGAGGACCCTGATGTTGGTGACAGAATCAAGTGTCAGCAAGATATCAGTTGTAAATGAATTATGATTCAAACCAAAGATTTTTTGTCAAACCTGAGCCCCAATGTCTCCGCTGGTCCCTCGGCTCCCAGGAGCGCCCATCGGTCCAGGCTGACCCATGTTTCCTTCTTTTCCTGTAGGTCCAACCACTCCAGGAGGCCCCTGTGAGGGTGACCAGGGATGTATGTGTAAATGTCTGTATGTGTCTGTAAGAATCTATGTCTGTCTCTCACTCACTCTGGGACCGGCTGGTCCAATAATCCCAGTCTCTCCATCGTCTCCGGTCACTCCCTGAAACAGCAGATATAAACTCCTTCACGTCTGAGATTTCCTCCACACAAACAGAAATGTGAAGTTTTGAGCATCATCTTCATACAGTCGTTCCTGGGAGTCCGTGCAGTCCGGTGAATCCTCTGTGTCCCTTCTGACCTCTCTCTCCACGTTCTCCAGCTGCTCCCTTGGCTCCCTGAGGTCCCTGAGGTCCCTGAGCTCAGACACAGTATCCTGCTTTAGAAACCCGCTACTTCATTTGGGGAAACCAGAGCGTTTTCCTACCTCTTTCCCACGAATACCAGCTTCTCCTGAAGGTCCAGATTGTCCTTTGGGTCCCTAAACAGATCCAAACAGGAAGTTCTGATTCACTTAGGGAATGTTTTGTCTTTTAGGATACCTTGTCATATTTGACTGTGAAACCTACAATTTTGCCTTCTGGTCCTGGACTGCCAGTCATTCCTACAGGACCTTCAGTACCAGCAGACCCCATAACACCAGCAAGACCCTCTGGACCAGGATTACCCCGATCTCCCTAAGAATATGTACAAAAATGATCATTAAGTATTGAGAACATTTGAAACAGCTTGTTTCTAAGATGTGAAGGTACCCGCTGCCCAACAAGACCGTCTTTCCCAGGAGGACCTTCAGCTCCAAGAATACCCTAAAAACACAGAAATATGAGATATGAGTGAGCATTGTCAGGATCTAAGGACTATATGTTGTTCTAGGTTTGGTTTATGTTTGGTATTAGTGACACTCTGGGTTTATAGTCTGCAATGGTCCCATATCAATTGGCGCTGATATTATTTATTATTTAGGATTTTTTTATTTGGAGTTACCTTTGGTGATACTATCAACCAATGAAACAGTCCCATTTCCATCTTGGCAGTTTATATTGTAAAGAATGATTTATTAGCCTGAAAGTATTTACAGCAAAATAAATAACTGATGGATCATTGTAACAATTTACGCCCAAACTCATTGGAAACATGAAAAAATGGCCACTAAATACAGGTAAATTGTACAGGTTGACACGTATGTTCAAACCTCAGGACCGGCGTCGCCTCTCGCACCCGTTGGTCCTGGTAAACCCACACCTCCAGGAGGACCTTTTCCTCCCTGAGTTCCAGTAGCTCCTAATTTTCCTGGTGGACCCTGAAAAAGACAGAAGCTTCAGTAAGGTGACAGGTATCCATTAAAAATACGTTCTAATTAGAGCAGGAGAACATACAGCGGGACCAGGTAGTCCCAGTTGGCCTCCCTCTCCTCTGAGACCCGACTGACCCACTTCTCCTCGCTGTCCTGAAGTACCGGCCGGTCCTGGGGGTCCATCAGGACCCTGAGAGAGACACCAGAGCTAATAAATGTCTTTTTTAAGACCCACACGGTTCTGGTTGTGACACTAGTGGGGTTCATAAGTTTCTGAACTTTAGTGGTTATTGAAGAACTGGTTTATGCAGTTTATTCAGAGGCTAGTGTTGAAAGGTTTCACAATCCTGTCCAGTAGGGAGCAGACCTTCCCCTGGAAGACGGTTAACAACCAACAGTTGAAAGATGTTGTACCGGATAACATAATAATGACAAACAATGTAATATGTGTCAATAACGTGATAAATTTTTCATGTTTGCACAGCAGCAAAAAATAAACAGATCAGGTACTTTTCATTTGCCAAATGAGTCAAATTTTGATCTACTTGAGACACGTCTTAGTAGTCACTTGTGTTTTAATCACACATACATTTTGTACACAAGTTAAAATATTGCATACAACTGTGTCTGAATGCTGTTTACAGAGCTCTGAGGATGCCATGGTTCACTTTGAAGAGCCTATTGTTCATAGGCTCTAATTTCTGGTTCCCTATTATTTTACTTGTCTGAACATGTCCGCTGATTTGGAGTATGGCTGTAGAACTTTAGCTGGCACAGCACCTTGTTGGTCTGAAACCAATATGAGTCTTACTTACCGGAGGACCATCTTCTCCAGACTCTCCTTTCTCACCGGGCTTCCCGGCAGGACCTGGGGTACCAGATTCACCTTGACGTCCAATACCACCATTTTCTCCTCGGATTCCAGGAAGACCTTTCTTTCCTGAGGGGCCTATTGGACCATCAGCACCAACGGCACCCTGCATCAAAGCCCACAGACTGATGAGGAAAACCAGAGAATCGAAGGATGCTCCAAAGCATATTTCTGTGTAACTCACCAGTGATCCGGGTGCTCCGACTCCTCCAGGCAAGCCAGGAAATCCAGCAGAACCCTGTGAGACAAGTATAGCTCAGATGAGAGCAGATTTCAGTGACAGAAAAGGGAAAGTGAACTTTCGCTCACCGTTTGACCCTGACTCCCTCTGGCTCCCTTCAGTCCACCCACACCAACAGCTCCCTGAAATCACATACACAGACCATCAACAGCCTCATTACAATTGTTTTCGCTGAGCGACTTCTGAGCAGTTCCACCTATGTCTACCTGAATTCCAGGTTTTCCTGCTGTCCCTTGTGCTCCAGGAGGTCCAACTTCTCCCTTTGCACCAGGCTCACCGCTTTCCCCCTTGATCCCGGGCTGACCATCTGGACCCTGCAAAGAAATCACACCAAAGGTCAAGATAACATGACAAGTTCAAATCCTGGAGATCTTTTGATCCACCTACAGAAGGTCCAGGAAATCCAGCAGTACCAGACGGACCAGCCTCACCAGTAGATCCCTATTAAGGGAATCACAAAGATCTATAACTTTCAAATAAATTTGAACGGCTAGTATGTATTGTCTAAACATTGCACTGACCACAATTCCTCGAGATCCTCGACGTCCGGTAGGACCTGGGGGACCAGTTTCACCCTGAAAGTTTGTTCAGAAATACAGTACATACAATAGTCTCTGCACGGGTGTTTTGATATAACATGCACACAAGCAAAGCTCTGTGTCTATTTCATTAGTTTAGTTTATAAAATACAAAAAACTAAGAAGTAGGGAGAAAAATAGAGATGGAACCAGACATTACTTAATCATCTATGATAAAATGGCAAAATGTCTCTCACCTTCTCTCCATTTGGTCCACCTTGTCCCACTGGACCGACAGCTCCAGCAAGTCCCTGTTAACAGTAAATTACAAATCTTTAGAAAGGATCAAACATTATTTTGGGGCATTCAAAGGTGTTTGTGCTTTGAGGTGAAAAAACACACCCTCGGACCATCTGCTCCAGCTTTGCCTTCAAGACCATTGGATCCAACAGAACCCTGAAAGGAAAGAAAACTATTCAGGACTCTCTTCAGCCTATTAAATCCCAGTTCAAGTCTCTCTCCTTTTTTACGCGGATGTGCTTGTATTAATTGCCTTACTGCGTCTCCTTTGGGGCCTGAAGGTCCAGAGATTCCTCTTTCTCCAGGCATTCCTTGAAGTCCTGGGCTGCCTGGCTCCCCAACAGCACCAGCGGTACCCGCATTTCCCTTAAATGTACTCAAACTAAGCTTATTCCGTCCATGACATTTATCATGTAAGACTTTAGGAGTTCAGGTCTACCTTCAGTCCATCTGGTCCTGGAGCACCAGGGCTACCTTTGGCACCTGGCAGCCCATTGGGTCCTGTTACACCTCTCTCTCCTGGAGGGCCTCGCTCTCCCTGTCATGATAAGAAACTATAAGAACTGTGCATGATATATGTAGTAGTTCACAAAAAACTTTAGAGGGACAGTGGACTTACCCTTGAACCTGTGTCTCCATTTGGACCAACCTCTCCTGCCAGACCCTGTAAAATATCAGGAGCATTATGTTTTTGGATAGAATCCTGATCCAATAGAAAATACATTGAGGAGAGTTTTGAGTTACCTCATCGCCTGGTTTTCCTGACTCTCCAGGTGGGCCTTGGGTTCCTGGCAAACCCTAAAAGTCACAATATAGAAAACAAGAATTGAGCTACCGGACAACATCATTTATCTGCATCATCACACAACATACCTGGAAACCGTGCACTCCCTGAGGCCCCTGCTCCCCTCTCTTTCCAGTCACACCCTGGATAGGAGAAAGTATCAAGTGAATATTTCAGTTTAAAATACGATAAAAGAATGATTCCTAATAATGGTCTTACAGCTGGGCCGGCTGGACCAGCAGCTCCCTCCTCTCCGTCTTTTCCATTTGGTCCCTAAAACATGCCAAAGAACTTCGGATGTCAGGATATTTGATGATGTTTGGATTGGGCATCTGAATTGTAAAAAGTGTACAAACTCACCCTTGACCCAGGAGCCCCAGGACCTCCAGCCTCTCCTTGCTTTCCAGCATCACCCTGAGGAAAAAAAAGATTATACAGCTGATGATAAAAACAAGATAAGATGAGACAAGATGTGATAAGATAAGAGAAGGATAAAGACCTAACAAGATTTGGCAGAGAAAAGTGTAAACTTTCAACAACATAATAGAGAAAACAAGGATTTATCAAGATGGGCTGGACAAGAACAGACAGTTAAAGACAAACCAGGAAGAGTCAATATGTGGCAAGTAAGACCAAACAAGATATAAAAATAAGGATAAGACAAGGCATGATATGGAAAGCAAGGAACACTTGGTAAAAACAAAACCAGAACAAGCATAAAACTAGATGAACCAAAATGAGACATGATCAGAGAAGAGTGAAGGAGTTTGTAGAGACAAAACAGGGAATAATGGGATAAGACAGGGAAAGCAAGAAATGTAGCAAGACGTGTTAAGAAAACATTAAATGAATGAGTAGGGCTTCCAAATAGCAGAAAATAGGTGGAAACTACGGAATTCACTTCCTGAAACAGAAATGGCAATAATATAAGAATTAGCTTTTTTTTTTTTTTTTTTCTTAATTATTATTATTTTTTTTTTTTAATTAAGTATTAGCATTAAAGTGAGTGAATTCCTCATATTCCTCCATTATCACTCCCTTTCAGATCCGTCTATACTGACTGTGAAGCCCTTTGGTCCCGGTAGACCCATGGACCCTGCTGCGCCTCTGGTTCCTGTTGAACCGGCCGGACCCTGTTTGCCATCGTCTCCTCCTGAGCCCTGAGCAGAGAAATGGATCAATAAATTCATCATGACACAGACAGATACGCAGAAGGCTCTCTCTCAGAGACACACCAATGGTCCTGGCTTTCCCTCTGATCCCTGTGCACCCAGGAGTCCTGAGAGACCCTGTGGATAAAAAACAGAAACATATCTATTATCTTTTTTGTGAACCTAGTACAGTAAAAACTATATAGTTTTAAGGCGGTACTTGTTAACCAATACATTTTGTTGTGATTGTACTATTTTAGTTAGCATTGTTATAAATAAGTCTAATTGGAAAGGTATAAACTGCATTTTGTTTGTTGTTGGATTACATAAACATTTGACTAAAATAATTTACAATCTGAAGCAAGAATCTGAATTATTTTCATGAGACTCGAGCAAACCTGAGGGTTCAACAAACTCTAAAGCCTAAGACTCACCCGAGCCCCCATCAAACCCTGCTCTCCAGTGCGACCCGGGTCTCCTTCCAAGCCTTTGGCTCCAGCTGAGCCAGGCAGTCCTCTTTCACCCTGAGCTCCCTGTTCAAAGACAAAGAAACCATTTTCTACATTTATCCACAATATGAATCCATGAGGAACACATTCGCTAGAGATGACGGTGGAGGGTTACCTTCTGTCCCGGTAAACCGTCTGATCCAGGAAATCCTCGGTTCCCTGGTGCTCCCTGCAATAATTAAGAACCTGAATGTTCATTTACTAGCTATCACATAAGAAAGGTAAGCCATTAAACTTTAGAGAAATTGATTTTTCAAGCATTTTAAATTATATGAGATTAAACTGGATCCTGTTTCCTGAAAGGATTAGGGAAAGCTAATACAAAACAAGAAGAACATCTTTATTCATTCATAAAGCACATAACTAAACGTAGAAAAAATTCAACACACAATTTAAGTATTTTGCAAAAACAAAAAGAAGACCTGACCCCTTTCCAGCTTTAACTTAGAAAGTGGTACATCCAGAAGTAGGAGGTCAGCTGATCTGAGCCATAAACAAATAGGTCAGATAGGACCTGAACAGTTAAGTAAAGATAGCAGGAAAAAAGATTAAAAAGAAACAAAAAAATAATTTCTGTCGCCCTTGGTTCTGCCTACTTCTCCTCCTCCAACTATAACTGCAGCCATCTGTGAGTAAAGCTGTGACAGCTTACTCTGGTCCATCAAATATGCTAAATAATTATGCAAAGACACTGTAATCCCTTCCAATTTTGGTATATCACAAGAGGCAAACATGCTAAATAGATTACTTGTGTTATTCTACACACTTTGCAGATGCAATCCTCTGTGCTACTGGTTAGTAGATCAACTGCAACATATGTTTGCACACGCTGCCAAGTTAACACATGGAAAGCCTGAGCATATCAGGCCATGTTTTGTGGTTTCACCAAAGGTCACGACTTTGAACCCTGTTGGGATTCTTTGATCCTGTATTTGCCTGAGCTGGTGAAAAACCACTATGCATTCACATGGATATGCAGTTTACACTTTTACTCATTAGATGGTGCTGCGGTTCTTTCTGTGTCTTTCACTGACCGTTTCTCCTGGCGGGCCAGGAGATCCGACGGATCCGGCGTCTCCACGAGGTCCACGCTTCCCATCCTCTCCCATTGGGCCCAGTGGACCCTGAACGCCATGGTCACCCTGAAGGACATATGAGGTGGTGTGTGAGAGGACCGGTTCATAGGGTACATCCGATAGAATTTCAGGGCCTTCGTCAGCTCACCCGCTCTCCCTTCAGTCCAGCTTCTCCTTTGAATCCAGCAGCTCCAGCCTCACCCTGAGGGAGAACATCATGGAAAATTTGAACCCAATGTGAGGGTTGGGGACCCAAGCTCAGAGAACAAATGTAAAAGATAAATTTGAAAAAATTTACAGAACTTAAACTAACAAAATATATTCAAAACAACTGAGATGAACCAAAAAGGGGCCAAATTTCCACTAACAGACTGACTGGGTAAGGAAGACACCATTAAGATAATCAGGAGATTAGGCACAATTTGAGATTAGACATGCCTTTTTTTTTGTTTTTTCATTATTGTTTTAGGCTTTATAAAATTGTAAACAGAAATGAGGCAGAAATTGCAATATGACACATAATATACCCTTATATGCATGTTTTGGGACAATATCAAGCATCTACTTATTTTCCCTAAACTGAAACGTCCTAAAGTAGAAACATCAATATGACACAGACTAAAACTCTGAAACAGAATTTGGAAAGTTTTGGAATGGAAAATTAGAGGTTACACACCTGAGTTGAAACAGGAGGGAAACCACTCTATACTAACACAGACTGAGAAGACTGGGAGCGTAGAAAGATATGGGAACCCTGAAACAAGGAAACCTAAACCAGATACTGTACACAACAAACAAGACCTACTATCTCAATGAAACCCAACCGCGCAAGGCAAACAAATTAAAACTTATGAGCGCTAGTGTTAATGGTGCACGACCAAGAAGTCAACTTCAAATATGACCCACAAATAAATACCAAATAAACAACCAACAAAGTTTGTATTGCTCAGAAAAACACCAGAAGAAGAATCAAATATTTAACAAAGCAAAAAACTGAGCCACATTAATCCAGAGTTGTGACAGAAACTTAAGTTTGGAGTTTGAATATCTGCAAATCCTTCCAATTTGGGAACAAATGGAGCCGTCTGTGGCTCCTGGCATAGGAGACCTACCAGCTGTCCTTTGGCTCCTTGTAGTCCAGTGGTTCCCTGAGAACCTGGAGCTCCAGGCTGCCCCACTAGACCTGCTGGACCCTGAATCCCAGCCAGACCCTGAAGGAGAAACAGGCGTCAGATTTAAAAAGCAGCAGAATTTTCCTGACAGATGTGTACAGGAAGAGACGTACAGATTGCCCTCGAGACCCTGGAGCGCCATCCTGTCCTTGAGAACCCTGCAAAATGGAACAGTCTTGTTATTACGGTCCCAGCCAACAGCAATACCCGAATCCCCTTGTGACAAACCTGTTTTCCGGTTGCTCCCGGTGGTCCTGCGTGTCCTGCGT
This sequence comes from Gouania willdenowi, assembly GCF_900634775.1. NCBI lineage: Eukaryota > Metazoa > Chordata > Actinopteri > Blenniiformes > Gobiesocidae > Gouania > Gouania willdenowi. The sequence goes on from NC_041045.1 coordinate 4,734,116, forward strand.
CACCTCTCGGTCCCTGTTGTCCTATACTTCCTCGAACCCCGGCCGGGCCTGCCTCGCCCTGCACACATGTTCAGTTGAGAAGCTGCAACACCTTCACACCTCACCCTTACCAACAGGTCTCACCTTCATCCCAGGGCTTCCTGGGAATCCTGGCTCTCCAGGGATCCCCAGCGGTCCCTGAGGAGAAGAACATGGTGGTCAGCACCAGTGGGAACTGATCTTAACCCTTAGTCAGGAATCACTGGACGGGCTTTTACCAAAGGGCCTGGTTTCCCCACGTGACCAGATGCTCCACGTTTTCCCTGGAAGACACAAAACCAAGGCTGAGTCCTGAACCTTCAACTCACACATTGTAGATTCTGGTATGTTGTCCTACCATCGGACCAGTTGGACCCATCCGGCCTCTCTCTCCCTGCATCCCGGCCGGGCCCTGAAGCAAACCACATTGTTAGCATCTCAGTGATATTGTGCATCTGTCACTGAGTGTGGGCAGCCTACCAACGGACCAGGAGCTCCCATTGAACCAGGAGTGCCAGACGTACCCTGTGACACACGGACAAAGTGGCTGGAGATCAGGAGGAAAGCAAACATCCTGGAGTTTTACTGAAAGTGACAAACATTCCTACCTTCACTCCACCATCTCCAGGCTCGCCTCTTTGCCCGGCAAGCCCCACATTTCCCTGACAGGGAGAATCAAACCCACAACCCCATAAGTAAATTTTTTTTTTATACATCCAGGTAAATAATAACTACCAGGAAACCTACTTTGTGTCCTTTCAGTCCTGGGTGACCTGGAAGTCCTGGGAATCCTCTGGCACCCTGCGTGAAAGATTAGACAATTAGAGCTTTAGAAGACTGACACATTTAAAAACATGGCCAAATGGCAGCTCTATATCAAATTTTGTACAACTCCCACACAAAATGACTCGAAAAGCATGCAAGAAGACTACTAATATACACAAAAATGAGAGAAAAATGTACAAAACCATAACAAAAATACATAAAATGACTCAAACTCATATTAAGGTTTTAATGTTTAGTGGGCGTATGGTGGCTGTGGAGATCCATAAAAGTATAAAACTGTGACGACAGTACTTAGCATAGTCACATGAACCTTGCCTTGTTCTTTGAAAGTCCATTTTCTATGATGATGTACACTGACCAAATATAACAACTTTCCCACGAGATCTGAGACATCACTTTAGTTCATGCACTGAAAATGGGAAATCGTTGATTTACCGCTGATCCTGGAAATCCTACTTCTCCTGTTGCACCGTTGGGTCCTGGCTCTCCCTGTGAGGAACAAATTAAATCAGGAGTATCATATTAGTTGAGAGCCACAAAAACCTCAATTTAATCTGACGAGCAGCTTCTTAAAGTGACACTTACATCCAGCCCTGGTTTCCCCGTTGGTCCTTCTGGTCCACGATGACCAGGCTCGCCCTGATCAGGAGAAAAGTTTTAGGTTTTCTTTTTTTCGTGACTGTTTTTTGCAAGTCCCTTTAGGGGCTTCGTAATAAATGCTACATAGATCAATAAAAACGTATGCTGGTGCAGAAAGGATCCTACCATCGGTCCAGGTTCTCCCGCATCTCCAGGCATCCCCTGACCTCCGGATGGACCCTGAAAGGTCACATTTAGCACCACTTTCTGAAAAGTCTGGTTAAAGCCATTGTGAACTTGAACCTGCCTGTGTTCCAGGAACACCTGGAGGTCCTCGAGGTCCCGCTTCACCCTGAAAGAGCATCACACCACACCCATTAGGTTAGGATGATGTAAAGTGACACACGTGCTGCCCTATCAGCACTTACCCTGGTGGCTGAAACCATGCTGGCCATTCCTGATTTCTCATTAAAGCCCGAGGCCATCTGAGACGCCAGGTGACCCTTTGGGACACACAGAGATTATCGTAAGGAAATACAAAACAATGTGAATCCGGAACCAGTAGCTAGTGTTCAAAGCTCACGGGAGGCAAGTTTTGTCCTGGAGGTCCAGCTTCTCCGGGGTTTCCTGGTATACCGGGCTCACCGTCGAATCCTGGAGGTCCTTGAAAGCCCTGCAGGAGAACACCACACAGTCTTGATATTTATTATTAAACATTTACAAGTTTTACCAGGAAACTATAATTTCATAGAAGATTTAATCAGTTCCAAAGCTGAGGGATATATGGTTTGCCTCTTAATACGGACAGTTTTTATATCTATATTTAAATAAACCATGTCAGTGGCACCTCATTTAATGTGAACATCATCGCTTTTGATGCAGTTCTTCTTAATATTAAATGAATATTGCACTATAATAATGTTAATAAAACTATCACATGCTTGTCTTTCATCTCCTGCAATGCTTCAAGTCTTAATTATTGTTAAATGTGACAGAAATGCTTGTTTTATACATTAAGGTTTCATTAATTGAGACAACATTTTTCAGGAAATTGACTTTGAAGTTGACTTTGATCTTCTGACAGTTTTCAAAGTAAATATCAAAGTCAATTTCCTGAAAAAAGTTGTCTGAATAAATTAAACCTTAGCATGTTATTATTATTGTGTAGGAATAATGACTGTGAAAAATTAAAAGACTCAGACTTACTCGTCGTCCTTTGAATCCTCTCAGCCCAATGCGTCCCTGAGCGCCTGGAGGACCCTAAACCACAAAAAATACACACTAAATACACCAACGATATATTTGATTTAAGTTTAGGTGGAGACACAAAAAACATGGAAAGATATCAGTTTTAATGTTTGATGCGAAAGCAGTGACCTCTAGTGACAAAATATATCAAATAAAATGCAATAAGATTAAATAAAAAGCAGCAATTGCAAATTTGAGAATAATCATTACAACACAATAAAAAAAAAAACACAAAGTAAATAGTTAAATACATGAATAAAATTAAAAAACATATATAATGATTGATAAATCAAATAAGTAATTAAATAAAATGTCAAAAACTAACTAAATGAAATATAATCATATTCCAACATTTAAGAAAATTTTGTACATGGTTCAAATTTGATCACGAATAATATTTAGCAATATTAGCAGACAAACAAATAAATTAATAGATAAATTGGATTTTCAATATATTGAAGAAAAAAAAGCATTTATTATTTATATTTCTTCAAAAACTGATTCCACAGATTTGTAAATACTGTATAAACCCACCGCTGGTCCTTGAGGTCCAACGATCCCCACAATCTGATGAACACACACAAAGAGTTTACATGTATACAGTAAATATGTGCTTGTGTGTATAGATATATTTATAAAGATTGGACTTACATTTGGGAGGTCGCCTGGCTCGCCTTTTTGTCCCTTTAACAAAACAGAGGAAAACACAAGAGATAAATTAAGCTTTTGCAAAGACGTTAAAGAAAAGGTTTGTGACGTTGTTTCTTTACCTTGAGGCTCATGTATCCTGTTGAAAACACACAAAACAATCACTTCAATGTCACTTTAGGTTGATTTGAACAAAGAAAATGAAAGCTGATAAGTCAAATGAATGAATGAATGCTTCAATACATAATATTCACAGCAAATTCCCACATTTCTAAATCATTAATTCAGTTAATGTCAATAAAATATTTTTTCAGTGCAGTGGGTCCTCAACCACATTTGGTAACGGGCTGCAAAGAAAGAATAGGGTTTGAAAAATTACGTGTTTGATTTCTGTGTGTTGTATTTTGAAAAATGTCCACTTAAATTTTACACTACAGCAGTGGTTCTCAATTTTTATTTATTTTTTTGATGTTCACCTTAAACAAAGGTGAACTTTCAAGCCCCACCAGCGCCCATTGCCCTCCAAATAATCCTGACAAATGACACATTTTAAAATTTAGTGAACTGACAGGGAACAAGTAACGTCATATTTCATGAATAAATCAAAAGCTCAGTTAATCTAATAATCTGCATAAAAAAAGTGTAAAAGTGCAGCAGTCAAAAATACAGGAAATAACAAAACATTGTTTGTCATCTGTGACAAAAAACTTGCCATCACAATTTAGAAAGAAATACAGGAAAGAACAAAGGGTTTCTGTGTATTTTTGGTTTTTTGTATATCTCTCATTTTTTGTATGCTTTGTTGTTGTCATTTAGTGTAATTTTTGCTGCAGTACCATACATGAACTGCTGGGTGCAGTGTCGCTTCACCATTGTGAAGAAAAATTGTGCAACACAAACTGCGTATGATCTTGTGCATTTTTGGAGTCATTTTGTTGTCTTTTGTATACTTTTGTCAATATTTTGTGTATTTTTCTGTAATTTTGTATAGTTTTATTGAGTTGTTTTGTGTATTTTTGTAGTAATTTTGTGCAATTAGTTTAAAGTGAGGGGGGGGGGTCATGAAATCCGTCACGGAATTGAAGACAATTGCAGAAGATTATGTCACAGGCTCTCTTCAAAGACAATTTCCCTTTGAAGATGATGTCACGGCCAATCAGGTGAGTCAATTAAACCCATGATCAGAGTAGCTCTAATGATATGATTGGAGAAACAGAAAAAGTTGGTTCTTCTCACCGACAGATCCTCCGGCGCTGGCGAAGGACTCGCACAGTGGGCAGCACTCGCCCTCGGGCGTCACCACCTTCTCACAGTGACCCAGCAACGGACACTGCACCTCCTCACACAGCGACACGCCGTTATCGCACAAGCACACGCGGCAGGGCTCGGGCTTCCACACGTCGTCCTGACGATAGAGTTTGCCGTCCATGGCGCAGTTTTCTGCTTGCTTTCCCTCTGAGGCTGCAGAGGAGACTGAAAGCAATTGTATATACTGTATATTAACATTCGGACACCTGTAGGTGTAAGTAAATGCAGCTAAAAGCACTAGATAAAAAGGTAACTTAATTAAAAAAAAAAAAAAAAAAGCCTGACAAACAAAAATAATAAATAGAAAAAAGCATTATACATTTAAAAAAAATATATATATAAAAAATTGCAAATAAAATCAATTATTATAATTTGCTTTTAAAGCACTATAAATGAAAAATTTAAACTAAAAGAAAGCATTATACATTTACATTTTTTTTAAAATCAAACACATTAATTCACATTATTGTGAATGAATATGTTAAGGTTTAATTTATTCAGACAGATTTTTTCAGGCGATTTATTTTGAAATTTATTTTGATCTCCTGACATGTTTCAAAGTAAATTTCAAAGTAAATTTTCTTCAAATGAAGTTGTCTGAATAAATTAAACCTTAATACATTATTTCAAAAAAGAAGACAAAATGAACTTGCATGAATTATTGTGAATACAATTAATTTTTAAAAATCATCAACAGAAAAATGCATCATGAATAATTATAGATAATAACAGAAAAAAACGTTATAGATAAAAAATTAAAATTATGCAGAAAAAAGCTTAATAAAAAAAAAAATTAAAAAATGTATAGAATATAATATAATAAACCTTTATTGATACCCAGAGAGGCAATTCACACATTGCAGCAACACAATAGAATAGCAGACAGTAAATATATAATGTAATGAGAAACAAAGACCAACTTAGGATAATACTGCAAATATACAACTATGGGACAGACATGAATTATTGAAAATAAAATAAATAAAAATTACACTCCAATAATATTCTCGTTCAATGATTTTTATCCTTTTTTTCCCCCCAGATTTTTGTATTTAAATACACTACTGGTCAAAAGTTTCATGCATTAAAAGCCGACATTTCTATTATTTTACCCGTGTCTTTGCTATTAAAAAGGTGAAACCAGACCCCTGTGTGTTACCTGTGGGTGCTCTGCTGCTGGGGGTTGTTAAACACACGGGGCAACACTCGCCCTCGGGGGTCTTGGTTTTCTGACAGTCGCCGAGGTCTGCGCACACCACGTCTTCACACACGGCCGTCCCGTTGGAGCACACGCACACACGGCACGGCTCAGGGCTCCACATGTCATCGTGGGCATGGACTTTTCCGTTTTCTGTGCATGAGTCTGCAGGAGTAAAGAGAACATTAGATAAAAAAATCTAATTTTTGTCGACACTCTCTGTCTTGTCAATATATGACTAGGCTTCCTCCTGTCTGCACTCAGGTGTGCCTAATTTCCATGATTGCCTCCCTCCATTACTAAAGGAGTCTTTGAATACTGGACGCTGCATTGAACATGTTCCCGTCCACAGTCTTTGAGTTGTTCTTAAGTTCTAATAAAACTTTTATACCATTGTTTAAATTTAATCTGTTAACCTAGCTGTTTACCTGTGCATGTGACCAACTTTTTCTCGAGTACGTAATGGTTTAACATGCACAAAATAAGCTACTACGGCAACACGTTAAATTGATATAACGAAGAAACAATATGTTGTGTCTCTTCAGGCTCTAGATATGCTTTTGTTTGTACTTGAATTTTTTTATTCAAGTGTGTCAATCTCATCACCAACACAAGATGCAATATTGAGAACTTTAAAATTAAGTCTTAGTCTTTTAGTCTCAGGAGAACATGCAAGTTAAGATTCATTTTCCTGCTTATGGTGCTGGTTACCTTATTTTTTCCAAAGTTCACCTTTTTTTGGCTTACATAATTACTGATATTAACTTTTAAAATACTTCCTGCAGTGATATTCTGGTTGAAACTGTCTGAAATACCAATTTTTCCTTTAATTGGGTCACAGCTTGTATATATATATATACAGTATATATATATATATATATATATATATATATAGAAAAAAAACACAAAACAACAACAAAAATACACAAAATTACACCAAAGACACACAAGATGACTACAAAAATATCCAAAACAACCACAAGAGCGCACAAAATGACCCTAAAAGGACACAAAATGGTGCTAAAAACAAACCAACAAACAAAAAAACACAGAAACTAACAATAACCTTTGATAGATTTCCTTTCACTGACCCGTTTTATTTTGAAAGACGCACCAAAACTGGCAAACCTTTTGATGAACACGTGAAATATGTGAGAAATCTGAAGCTGAAAACAGTGTCGTAATAAAAACGTTAAAAACGGTTTAAAGACGCTCTGCATCATTATCATCTCAGACGTTTAAAGGGGAATTCCTCACAATCAGTCAGAAGATGGTTACAAAAATAAAAGCCGCTGTCTGATCTTTACGATTGTCTGGGATGAAAATGACTGCATGATTGTCTCTAATTGAGCCTCACACAGAAATCTAGTTGGTATGTTTCGTTTCTTCATTTCATGTGCAACAACTTATCACTGTAGTGGAAAATTAAAGCATTTATGCACAAATGTAGGGTTTTAACGGCACTTTTTTCCACTGAATAAATCATGTCAGAGCATTGTGTAACTTAATTAATCTCAAATTATCTTGTTTTAGATTGAGCAACGAAATTAGACTTTAAAAGGTTGCAATCACGTCTGCCACGTCAACCCTCAGTCAGTTCAAGGGCCAAATACAGACCAGTTCGATCATAAGTGGGCCACAGATTTTAGGCAGATAACCAAACAATTTCAACATTAATGTGCCCAAGTTTGCTCTTTCAGTTATAAATTAGTGATAAAGTATAGAAGGCACCAACAATATCAAGCAATAAGTGACAGTTACTTAAATGTCCTTTGATTTTATTTATTTTTTGACAATTTTTCTTTAATTCTTTAATTTTGGGGGTATTTTTTGTAATAATTTGAGGAAAAATTGCAGGATTTTGGAAAAATTTACAACAAAACAATTTACAACTGAATTATTTGGTAATTTTCATGTTTTCTCTGTCATTTTCAGTTTCTCCTGCGGACCAAATCGGATGCTCTATGGGGCCAGGTTTGGCCCCCGGGCCTTGAGTTTGACACATGTGGACTAGAGGAATAAATACAACTAAAAATGTAACAGTTACAGCCAGTGCCTCCTTCCTTTCTCACCTAAAACACCTGATTCAGATCAGTAATCAGGTGGGAAGGGAGGAGGAAATGTATCAAAAGGCTGAAAGGACCAGAAGAAAAGAGGCACAACACCACGACAAGTTATAAGTTTGTTATTTTGAACTGGAGATACTGGTATAGTCTTGTTTTTGTGTTTGTTCTGATTGAAGCTTAGTGTTTTGCACAATTTTGTGGTTTAGAGGGTGGATTCACATCCCCTTCCATGAATGGAAGATTGTAGTATAGATCAGGGGTTCTCAACCTTGGGGTCAGGACCCCATTTGGAGTCATGAGACACTGGGAGAGGGTCGCCAGAGGCCTTCAAAAAACTAAGAATATTTTCTGAACAATTTGAGCCCTTTTTTGCTTATTTTTACATTTTTTTCTCAGAACTTGCAATATTTCAACTTATTCCCAGCACTTTTTCTTGCCTTTTTTGCTACATTTCTGCCACTTTATCAAATTTCAATGCCTTTTCTGCACATTTTTTTCTCTTTCAAGACATTTTCGGCACTTATAAATGCTTTCCACCACTTTTTCCCACCTAATGTTGCATAAGTTGACCCATTTGTCACTTTTAACCTCTTTTCACCATTTTTCATGCTTATTTTTTGCCAATTTAACCACACTCACAATTTTTCATGCCTGTTATTTGGAAGTTTAAACTAATTGTTCCAATATTGACACCTTGAACCCTTTTTACCACTTTTTCTGTCTGTTTTCGGCCACTGCAAATTCCAACTTTTATCCATTTTCTGTGGTTAAAAGTGTGATCACTTTTAACCCATTTTATTTCTGACTGAAACAAGTATTTACATCTTTAAGATGACTGTATACTATGGCGCAATTAATAATAAACTTTCTGGATAACAGTGGATATTATTCAGATAAATAAATAAATGTGGTTATCACAGATTCATACAGGAAAAATATAACACTAACAAAAATGCACAAAATTACTTTCATTACACACACACAAATGTAAAATGGCTATAAAAAAACACATAAAACATCATAAATGACAAAAAAAATATACCTATATATGTTTTTGTTTCCTATACAGCAACAAAAACACACAAAACAAAAGCAAAAATTTACAAAACAATAATAAAATAAGAGGAAAATATAGAAACCACCAAAAAAAAAAACACACACACACAAACAAAGCCTTTATTAATGCTGATTGGTTATTATTCTAAACATGTTAATGACGTGGCCCGAAGAGCAGATGATTCATTGTTGATAAAAGTTTCCCATCATAGAGTGCAGGTCTTTTTAAAGGCCTCAGAGAAAGTGAGGAATCTTAGGGGCCTCCTGCTGTGACCTCTGGGAGCTCCAGGCACTAATCATGTGGTCGGGGCCCCTCCCTGAGAGAACGGCTGCAGTTATTTAAGTCGCACCGCAGCAGGCCCAGATTACAGGTTGGCATTGGGAACGCTGTGTGCGCCGAGTTATTTGGGAACGCCGTGAGGAGCCACACCCGGAGAAACTCATTCATTCTACCTCCTCTTATCACTCGCTTCCATTCATCCATCTTTTTCACCTCGTTTTTCCCCACTTCCTTCCTTTTTCCTCTCTTTCCTTTCCTCCCCCTAGTTTTCCATCTCCTTTGTTCCTTTCCTTTTCTTTCTCACCTGCTTTTTCTGTTGTTTTTACGATCATAATTTCAAATTTTTCACCTTCCATTCAAAATGTTTTTCTCATTCCATTACTTTCCTTTTTTAAAAATAACTTTCCTGTCTTCTTTCCTGCCGTCTTTTCCTTTCCTTTTCTATCTCTAATGCTTTCTACTTCCCTTTTCTGACTTCTGCTTCTCTTTTCTTTCATTTCCTCCAAACACTCTTCTCTCTTCTTTCATGTTCTTAACATTTTTCATTCCTTAATGCAGATGTTCCCAACTTTGGGGTCAGGATCCCATTTGGGGTAACGATACAATGGGAGGGGGTCACCAGATGCCTTCACGACACTAATAATTTTGTATTTTTTTGATCAATTTGAGCCATTTTTTCCTTATTTTTACCCTTTTTCTGCAACTAAACCAAACTAGCCATATTTTACCTTCTTTTTATCAATTTTTCATGCCATGTTTTTGCTCCTTTTATTGCATTTTCGCTACATTACTCCCATATCTGCCACTTTATCAAATTAAAATGCCTCCTTTGCTATTTTTTTTTTTACATTTTCAAGACATTTTTGACACTTATAAACCCTTTACACCACTTTTCCTACCTAATGTTGACCCATAATTGTCACTTTTAACCTCTTTTCACCATATTTCATGCTCATTTTTTGCCAGTTTAAACTAATTGTTCCTACTTTTTAAATTACGTTTCCCTGTTTCTGCCACTTTTAAGGCAATATTGACACTTTAAACCCTTTTGCCACTTTTTGGTCACTCTCATTTGCAACTTTTGTTTTTCAAAATTCCATTTCACCACCTTTTCCACCATTTTTGGTCACTTTTAACCCATTTTATTTCTGATTAAAACAAGGATTTACATCTTTATGATGACTATATACTCGCTATGTTTTGCTTGAAAATGAGTGGTAGAATTTCTAGAAAGTTTGTGTGACAAATTACGAATATATTCACTTCCGCCTATAATCCCGTTCAAATTCTCCCGCCAGGTGATAGGATTTGACTAGTGATCGTCCTGTGACTGAAAATGCTTCATCTAAAGTGTGTTTTGAATGTGTTGCGATCAACAAGAGGTTTCAGATTAAATGAAAAGGCTTTGCTACAAAGACAGGGTTTAGCTATTGGTGTATTAGCTGAATTTGTGATCATTCCAGCAATTTTTGAATAATATTTTAAGGTTGAATTTATTCAGAGCACTTGTATTTTTTCCATGAAATTTACTGTACTTTGACTTCAGATCCTGGACAAGCCCCCAATTATTTCCAGTAAGTTCTTGTTTTCTTGTTGAATAAAATGTTGTCATCATTTATTTAGACAACTTTTTAAAGTTCACTTTGACCTCCTGACATGTTTCGACTGTCAACTGCCAGTCTTCTTCAGAGGCGTCTGCTGATCGCTTTGATGTGTCCGTGACTTCTGCGTTATAATTCCAGCAAGTTCTTTTTGTCTTTTTTTTTTTAATAATATGTTGAGGTTTCATTTACTCTGCAGCGCTACACAGTTTCAGACACAGGAGGACTGTACTCCTCTAGGAATGGACTACCATTCAATAGGGCTTACTTCATCTCAAACTGATCTAAATACACATTACCCTCAACGGCTTTATCAACTGAGTCACTCTCACAAACTTTTGATCAGTGTTTTTCAACCCTTGGGTGGTGACCCCCTGTGGGGTCACCTGAAATTGAAATGGGGTCTTGTCTTGTAATTGACTGAAAAAAAAATGCAGACTCAAATTATATTTAAATTTATTCTTTTATAAATGGAATGTGATCTCAAACAACACTATTCCATACTTTCATTATCTCAAGTATTAATATAGGTCAAATAAAATGTAAAAAAAAAAAAAAAATCATATAAATAAAAAGTATAGAAATATCTGAGGTAGCGCGTCTTGTCAGTTTGTGCACTAATCATGGCTTCTTAGTGTTTGTTCAAGGTTTAAGGATTTTTATCGGCTGTCCCGGGCCAGCAGCATACAACAAAAGAAGAAACACGATCACAAAAATGATCAAAAAACAAGTTCTAGAGAAAAACTGTTCATTCCGTTGCCCGCAATTTGTGATATAAAAATGGGTTTATGACCCCAAAAAGGTTAAGAACCAGTGATTTAGATGGATTTAGATGGATTTTTATAGATATTGGCTTTGATTTTTACTTATTTTGTGATAAAATGTTGCTTTGAATAACAAAGTTTGGATATTTTGAGTTGAGTGTTCAGAGAAGGAGGAGAATCTCTGGGTGTGGTCACCTCTGGCTCGATGTCTGACCAAAATTAGTGGCCTGCTTTGGTCCATCACGAACACCACACCACATCATTTCTAGCTGTGGCTGCCTGGAGCCCTGAAATAGCCATTGGCAGCGTCAGCTTTAGCATGGCTGACTTTGAACCTCCTCCATCCTCAGGGTGAGGGTGCAGGAGCGTCTCCATCAGGACTCACTGAGGCCCTCATGTTCAAAAAGGTTTAACATCAGGATCCAAACGTTTGGGACGTGATGAGAAAAACAAACAGGGCTCGAGATCAGATAAACAGATGGAGGAGTTTCCACAGGATGCAGTTTGCATGAATCAAAGGTGGAAAACAGAGTGAAGGAGCAGGACAAAAATGAAGACGTGCTGCTCACCTTTCACTGAGTCGTCCTGGCAGATGATGCCCTGAGCCTGAACCAGGGCGAGGGCCACACACAGCACCATCCTGACCCCCATGTCTGTGATGTCTGTGATGTCTGTGGCACAGGCAGCGTCCACAAGCACTCACAGCCTCAGCATCCACAGACACAGTCAGACTGACGGCCTCCTCCCTCCCTCACATCACTACCTCTCCTTCATTTCCTGCTCCTCCTCCTCTTCTTCAGGATGGAGGTAATTACAGACTCTGATCTGAACATTCAAATGTCAGATTAAAGAAGACGCAGCAGAAAGATGAACTTTTTTTTTAAAACTTGTGGTTCGATTTTATTTCTAAGAGTACTTTGAATTCCTGTGTTTCTCTGAGGGACAGTACGTGTGAGTGAGTTGTTTAAAAAATAAAGGAACACTCCTCACATCGTACCTGATGTAAGTGGTCACGTAGGAACAGGGCCATCTGTAAGGGGGAATAAAGGGGAGAGCTTTTTAGGGCCCATCCATAAATCAGCAAAATGATGGTCCATTGTTCTATGATATCTGTAATAACCACATTTATTTATTTATTTATCTGAATAATATCCACTGTTATCCAGGAAGTTTAGTATTCTTTGAGCAATAGTAAAAAGTCATCTTAAAGATGTAAATCCTTAAGCATCAATTATGGTGAAAAGAGGGTAAAAGTGGTGGAAAGGGTTTATAAGTGCCAAAAATGTCTTGAAAATACAAAAACAATGTGCAGAAAAGGCGTCTGCTGATCACTTTAATGTGTCCTTATGAATCAAAGCGGTCAGCAGATGCCTCTGAAGAAACTAGAAGTAAATATTCTGAAAAAAATGTTGCATGTCTGAATAAATGAAACTTTAACATATTATTTCAAAATAAGAAGACCAAATCAACCTCATGTTCTTTGATTGTTTGTTCCTTCAGCTGTTTACTATTTGCCTTAATAATCAGTTTAAAAATAAAATTATTTCATTATTATTAATGATAAAATAATAATTGTGTAGTGTCTTAATTAATTATATATATATATATATATATATATATATATTATTTATTGTGCTTTGTTTATTTTGTTTAGACTAAAATCAATATGTATCATATGTGTATTATTCTTAGGTAACTATTTTCATTGGGTTCTTGTTTTTTAAATAATAGAAGTAGACAAAAACATTCCGATTTTTGTGTGAAGATATCTAGTTCAGTTCGACACTAAAACATTGCCTATGGTGCCAAATTTCTTATGGCAAGCACTGATCACATTGGACACTTTCTCTATAATTCACTGTTCGTTTCTTTATGTATACGTCTCATCTTTCACTGTCAGGAAGACAGTTTCCTCCTGTACATTTTTCCAGTTTTGCACCAGTTTTATTGGAGGCAAAGACTGACTTGCATCAGCCTAAACCTCTGATCCGTCTTTTCTGATTTTGCATCAGACGAGAACATCTGCACCTCTGTGTACAAGTCTGTAAACGTCTCCCTGACCTACATGTACATTGTACACCAGGCTGAGTGCTTTACAGTGTGCACGGTACATCCACCTGATGTGTTTTCCAGAACACACTCCTGCACGTGAAGTCCCAGTAGGCGGATCAAGCAAACAAACATGTCTGCTCAGAGGTCCAAGAATAAAGCAGAGGCAGCTTCATGCATCCTACAGACTTCACGAACAAAGCCTGCAGACATGTTGGATAAAGCAGCACAGTTGTGCCACTAACGACTCAACCCAGCACATTTAACTTAGAAAATTCAAATCAGATTAATAATCATGAGGAGAAAAGCCTGAGCAACAAATAAATAAACTGGATAGATGAAAAAAAATGTTGATTAAATGGAAAAAAGGAACCAACAAATAATTTAAATGACTGATTATTATCAAGATTACTACAAAAACAAGTGTTCCAGAATGTATTACTGTATATTATATAATTGATTATGTATATTAATGTGATATTCCTTCTTTTTAAGTCCATATACATTCTGGGTGTAATTTTATTAATCATCAGTCCTAATTTTCTTCTTAGTTAGTGGACTTGTCGTGTTTTAGTTCGACCACATGATGACGCCATTTCACCATGTTCTCTTTGTGACGTGATCTGAGGTTTTCTTCTTTCCCCAATCAAGAGTTAAAATAATCAACTTAAAAGTCATTTGTCTTGGTTTAAAGCATTGGGATTTGAACCTTTTTCCAACCATCAACATCTAAAGATTGATGGAACAAACATGACAAAAACAAGCAAGGTTCATAAAACAAGTGGGAGATTACTACGACTAGTACTGTACTACTATAGTATGCTATATGATTTTCTTGCCTATATTGATTACAGAAAAGAATTATTCTATGTGTTCAACTCTCACAACTGCCTTCATCTCAATTTGGATTGTTCTCATACTGGGTGCTTGATCTAACGATCTTGACTCGCCAGTCTACAACATTCTGGGTCGAGGTCAGCAGCGCACCATCCCCACCATACACGGTGTTGTCAGTGCACTAATTTCCCTTTCTGAAATGCTGGATAGTGGTCCAAAACCTCTCCAAAGTCGTCCTGAAGTCGTTCTCCATGGCTACCAAACTCCCCTCATATCCGAGTTTTTGCGTTGGCGACCACTGTGGCCAAGAAGGCCCAATAGGACTCCTTCTTCAGCTTGATGGCATCCCTCACTGCCAGTGTTGCCACCATGAACGCACCAACTACCTTACGGCCACAGCACCGATTGACCACCTCCACAACAGAGGCATGGAACATGGTCCACTCGGACTCAAGGTCCCCCCACCTTCCCCGAGACACGATTGAAGCTCTCCTGGAGGTGGGAGTGGAAACGATTGGGTCTTCCAGGTTTGACCAGCATCCTCCACCCCTCTCCCCAAAGATTGACTCTTGCCTTGATCTGTTGCCCAATCCTCACTGCACCGACACCATTCCATCGCTCCTGCAGGTAGTGAACTCATTGGGGGGCCCCATGTCTCTGCTTCGGGCTTGGTCACCAGATGCTCGTTTACAAGCCCTATCCCCGGGCCTGACTCCAAAGAACTTTGTATAAGCTACACTGGACATTGGTGTTAGTTTTCATGGAGTTTGATGACTATGCTGCAAAGGAACTATAGCAAGAGCACAGTGTCTTAGAAGGTCCTGGGTTCAAGCTTTGTGGTGGACACTTGGGTCCTTTCTGTGTGGAGTTTACATGTTCTCCATGTGCTTGCATGGTTTTTCCCGGGGTACTCTGGCTTCTTCCAAAAGCATGACTGTTACGTTGACTGGAGTCTCTAAAATTAGCCGTAGGAGTGAATGTGAGTGTGAGTGGTTGTTTGTCTGTGTGTTGCCCTGCGATAGACTGGTATTACTGGCGCCCTGTTCAGGGCGTACCCCCGCCTGACGCCCAATAAGACTTAGAGATAGGCACCAGCAGAGCAGACCCCTACAACCCTTAAAAAGAAGGAACAAATGACTTTGAGAAATCAATATACTTTAAAGTGTCTGACCAGAGCTAAATAACACAATGGTCTCAGGTTTAGTTACACACACACACACAATGTGCAGTGCCAGAGGAGGAATTACAACAACACAAAAGCATCACCACACCTTCAGCTCAGCCCAGCTCGGCTCAGATGGCCTTTGTTGTATCCCTGCACACTATCAGCTCCCTGAAGACAGAGCCAAACCAAACTCAAAATGAGGGAAATGGGAGCCTTAATAACAGTTTGGATGAAAGTTCTTCATATGTTTATGGTGTAATACATCAAACTGTGTCCTATTCAAGCAGCCTGAGGTGATTCAGAGGCAGAAACACACTGTGACTGCAGGTCGTTCAGTGCAAGCAGGTCAGATGGTGGCCAAACTATCGGAAAAGACACCCTATAAGTGCTACCTGGTGGGATGGGTCTTTCCTGAGCTGACAGCCGCAAGCGTTAGAGGAGATGATGGAATTTAAATGTGAAGCGTTGCTGATCTGTACGTGTGCAAACAGGATCGGGGGTGAAATGAGCAGTGAATACAGCGACTGTCAGGGATATTTCTGCTGAGTGGAGCCATACTGAACGTGTCCTGACAAACTCAGTGACACGGATTCATCTCCAGAGGTCTGGAGATGAATCTTTATGAAGTGTTTTCGAAGGCATCCTCCAAAAAATTATTTTCACCTTGAAATCTTCCAGTTTGGAATTGTATTCTTTAGATTATGTTTATGTTAAAGGGAGAATAACCCCCCCAAACTCTCATACTTATGGAGCATCTGTCATCAAGCAAAGCCTTTCTCTCTTTGAGGAATGCATATTTCAGTCAGAACCACAGACAGGTGCCTCATTGCAGGCCAACGTGTCCCAACAGGGGATCCAATACATGGAAAACTCTGACTTCTGGCTTTTATTTAGCATCTAAATCAAAAAGAAGTTGTTTCTGTCAGGGTAAATCAAAAGGAAACCTATTTTTTATATGTGTTCTTTGGCTTTATGGCTGTTCTCAAGTCACTTTAAACCTATGTGCTTTTATTGTGAAAGGGATAAATTTAAAGGGTAAAAGGGAAAGAGATCCTTGTTTTTATTTATTATTGTAGCCCCAAATGATTAATGATTTAAGAAGCCAGGGGCCACCATAATAAATATCATGCAAAGCATTGTGGGTTATTATTCCCTGGTCCATAACAGCAGTTCTCAACCTTGGGGTCACAACCCCATTTGGGAACACAATACACTGGGAGGGGGTCGCCAGATGCCTTCAAGAAACTAAGAATATATTTTGAAGAATTTGAACCAACTTTTCCTTATTTTTACCCTTTTTCTGCAACTACACCAAACATCATTTTTGAACCTATTTTCATAATTTTTACTTGCCACATTTTTGCTTCATTACTTCCATTTCTGCCTCTTGTCCATCAAATTTCAATGCCTTTTCTGCACAATATTTGCACTTGTAAATTCTTTCCACCACTTTTCCCACCTAATGTTACACATGTTGACCAATTATTGTCACTTTTAAACTCTTTTCACCATATTTCATCTTTTTACCAATTGAACCACATTCACGAGTTGTCATGCACATTATTTGCCAGTTTAAACTAATTGTTTTTAATTTTTTTGAATGACATTACCCAATCTCCCTCCATTTTTGCCACCTTTAAGACAATATTGACAAGCTTTGTGGCCACTCTAATTTGAAACTTTCAGCCAATTACTGTGGTTTTTAAAATCCAACTTTACCACTTTTAACTTTTTTTTTTTTTTAGGTTGAGAACTACAGGTCAAGAACACCATGGAGAACCATGGATGAGCTCACAGCCTCTATTTATACCTCTGGTCATATGCTGACGTCATGGCAACAATGAATCCACAAAGTTTATTCAGTCATGTTTTTTTTTATTATTATTCTCTGCTCATCTACTGTAAAAACAGAAACTTTTTAATATACCGACACATAAGCACATTCTTTTAAAAGCATTTCTATTCGTTTTCTCTCACAGCATCTTCTACCACTTTCACTTAGTGGAGCTTTTATTTTGAAGTCTGCTCTCCCGGATGTTGTTACGTGCCTCCTCTTCTGTGACTTGACGCTGTCCGGCGCTCATTGCGTCCAGGTGTTCACGGGCTGCTCAGGTACACGGGAGGTGAAGCTGGTTCTGGAGATGAGAACATCTGGTTCTCACGGCCTCTGAACAAGCTTTGCTGTTTGATTCAATAGAACACAGAGAGAGAGGATGGACACAATGAGGTGGAGAACCTGCAAAGCTCCCCTGCTACTCCTGCTGCTGGTGGTCACACAGAGCCAGACCCAGAGCAGAGGTAAGACCCTTTAAGAAGTTAACGGAAGATTAAAACCAACCAACCTATAACGAAGTCCTAAACATGTTTTTTTTTTTTTAATTTTAAGATTATACGTATTTTAAACACCATTGTACATAGTTTATCATTTATTTATGTGTTTAAACTTGCTTTTCTTCTTTATCCCTGTTCTGTCGTATTCTACATTGATCCGATTTTTATTTCATTTTAAAGGGACAGTGCACATTAATATAGAAGCCCATTCCCGCCGGTTAAAAAAAAAAAAAAAAAACCCAAAACTTTGAAAAGTAATTAGTAATTATCTCATAATTATGACTTAGATTTTTATTATAATTATAATTATTTAACCTAGTTGTTTTTTGTTTTTTCACTTGCGGGAATGGGCTTCCATACATTATTGAACATCTATTTTAGCAACAATAGATGAATATTTCCTTTTCAGGAGGTAAAGTCTGTCAAATCATGACATTTTTGCAGCAATATTTTGCACGAGATATGACATTTCATCTTTTTATGTAACGAAATTGCCTGTAAATGTTTAACTTTGTCCGAAAACATACACGTGAGGGTATGTTCTGCGTCATTTTGCAATGTTCCACTGATTTATTTATTTATTTATTTATTTATTTTTAAATAAATAAAACAAAACAGAAGAAAAAAAAAAAAAACAATATTGCCAGTTCCATTTTAACATTAGTTTCTCGCTATCATAGACACTCAGCCCTAGATTGGCAACTTCTCTAGATAATAGTGTATAAACTTATAGCCTGGAGTGACATGTGTTTTTGATTTTTTTTTTTAATGAAAATTGTCACTTTTCAAAGCGAATAAAATACCACAGAGAGTTATGGTCTGTAATAAAACTACTTTATTAGTCTCAAAATGAGGAAACTATCTGTAATTGTCTTTTTTCTTCTTATTTCTGTCACATTCTCTCTCTTTTTTTGTATTATTGTATTTATTCTTTTGTTTTGTTTTTTAGGATTTTTAGGGACAATAACATTAATTTACACACAATTTTTTTCCCATTAAACAGTTGGTTTAAGCTCTAATGGACGTCAAATTTCATGCACAATCTCGCATTATGTAAACTTGCATGATTTTGGCGTCCTGCATCATAAAAATATGAAATTAATAACAAAGTTAACTTAATTAATCATATCAAGCGTTAAAAATGTTCATAGACCATATTTATGTATCTTTCTGTAATGATTGCCTTTGTGGCGTCTTCATTATTTCCACTTCCTTTTATCTTTTATTTGTTTTTCAATTTTATTATACATCACTTTGTGGTCCATTAAGATAATTTTTTGGTGTTTTGTTTTTTTGATAAATGTTTTCTTTGTTCTTAATGAGAAATTTTACATTTATGGAGCATTTTACTTCCCGTAGTCCTCTTTTTGTGTCTTTAATCTGACAAAATACAACAAGATTATTTAAATCAGTTATTACAGTATGTCTATTTCTCATTGTTACTGAACAATAGAGCAACTGGAGACGTTTATTGCTCTCAACCACATTGACCAATAACACATCATACACTCTGGGCGCTAAAGCGATTTAGCTGCTTTCTCTGCTTTTGGTGTCCTTGGTTTAGCTCACAATCATTAGCTCTGGTTTCAGCTGAACACTTGATCATAAATGGCAGAAGGGTTATTAATTAGCCACCTTGCTACAGCTGCAGCTAATTACCCATGTCGGAGTCGCTCCCCAACTCGTCCTCTCCTGTCTCTCAAACAAAAGTCAAACCAAAGTCCCACACTCGTCACTTTAAGACGAATTAAAAACATAAATAGTAGTGCTTGTTTGTATATATTTGTATCTTTTTAAGACAGTTTAGCATTATTTTGTAGAAAAATAGAAAAAAATTGATGTCTTATTCAAATTTTTTCACAATAACTTTATCATTCAAAACAATTCATCTTGCTTTTTTTGTGATTATACAAGTGTGTGCCTGCGTGTGTGTGCACTGTCAATTTTTCCAGTCCTCAAGGCTCATCAATCTTATGCGAGCAACATAAAGACTATGACTTCATCACACACACACACACACACACACACACACACACACACTGACTACTGCCTACACATTCATGTAGAAACAGCTCCGTTTGTGCAGACTTCACACATGAACTCTGCTTATTTTTGTTGTGGTTTTTTGCGGCCGATTGTTTCTCTTCTTTGTGTTTTTATGGGTTTTCTTAAAGAAACATGACATTTTTCAGTCGTATCTTCAAATCTTTAATGCAGTGATGTATTGCCTGTATATACGTATTTACCTAAAGAATGCCGCAGGTTTATCAGAATATCTGAGACTGGTTTTGTGGAAAAAGTGACTCATATCAAGGGAATAACTCCCAGTCATTTTTCCTGCAGTGTTTTTAACTTTTTTTTTGTCTCCAAAAAGCCTCTTTTTCACTGTCCTGCTCTGATTAAAGCTGTGTGCGTTTGAATGTTAGCTGAACAGAGATGTCATATATCACAGAGAGTGTTTTAGGATCATTAGACCTTGGCTTTATTTCCTCAGCCTGTCTGAACAGGATTCTTCCTGCTTTTAGGTGCCTGGAGCCAGTTAATGTAAACATACGCTTTAATCCAACAGTGGAGCATTGCAAAGTCAGCAAAAATGATGGTCCATTGTTTTATGAAACTGTGATAACTACATTTACTTATCTGAATAATATCCACTCTTATCCAGGAAGTTTATTATTATTATTATTATTATTATTTGCGGCATAGTATATAGTCTTATTAAAAATGTAAATTATTGTTTTCATCTGAAATACAATAGGTTAAAAGTGACCAAAATGGTGGAAAAGATGGTGAAATTTGATTTTAAAAAACCACAGAAAATGGTTAAAAGTTGGAAATTGGAGTAGCCAAAAACAGACAGAAAAAGTGGTAAAAAGGGTTCAAAGTGTTAACATCGGAACAGTTAGTTTAAACTGGGAAATAATGGGCATGAAAAATCGTAAATGTGGATACATTTGCAAAAAATAAGCATGAAATATGGTGAAAGAGGTTAAAAGTGATAATAATGGTTCAATGTTTGCGACATTAGGTAGTAAAAGTGGTGAAAAGGGTTTATAAGTGCAGAACATGTCTTGAAAGTTGAAAAAATGTGTATAAAAGGCATTGAATTTTGATGGAGACGTAGCAAAAATATGGCATGAAAAAGCAATGAAAACAGGTTGAAATATGGGATGTTTGATGTAGTTGCAGAAAAAGGCTGAAAATAGTTTTTCTCTGTATTTTCTGTATTAATTTCTTTATTATAGCAGCAGCACATGAGGAAAAGAGAGAAGATAAAATATTTTATGATTTACGATCAAAGGCAGTGGATGTTAATTCAAAGGAGCTACTTTTAAGGGAGTCATTGGTATCTTTGACAAGAAAAGAGATATTATTGTGCTTTTATTTTGAAGAGGCTCAATTGATGCCGAAGTGCTTTTGGATGAAGATTTATTTGCTGTTCCTAAAATGCAGCTTTTGATTATTTTTTCTAAATAGATAAATTGACCAAATATTAGAGTGAATTATTTTGTAATGCTGCTGTATGTTGAACTTTAAAATATAACTTCTGATCCTTGAATTTAAACACTATAGCTCCACTAGATGGCAGCAGGCTCTCTGAGACAAACATTCTGTATTATATTTATTTATTTATTTGACATTTATTGTGGAGGGATAAATGTTTGGCAACCAGTTTTTATTTACTTGGAGTAATAATTAAGCTCTTTCATGCTGGTCTGAGAAGTAACAAAAGCAGCGGTTCCTAAAAGGAGTATTTTAATGCAAAATAAGCTATAAAATGCATATCTCAGAAATATGGAATATTGTAAAGAACACTGTTTGACTGTATTCTATGAGTAATATCAATACTTCTATGATTTGTATTGTGATTATATAAAGCAAAACATCTCCATATAGGCGATATTGTAATTTTCTATATCGCCAATATATATATATATATATATATATATATATATATTTTTTTTTTAATAGCAAACTGTTTGCAATAACTCTTTACTCAAATACAGATGGATAAAATCAGTTTTTGTGTCGTCGACGGTAAACACATGTTGCACTAATTACACTATGAAGAGGTCGATTCTGCTCCTGCAAATCCTCCTGAGCTCTTCTCTCTGCTGCTGGAGGAGAAACTTCCCGTTTAGCTAAACCTCAGGTTCCATGTCGGATCTTATCTGGGCTAGGCTTCATCCTGACTCCTGTTAGCCGCTGCTGCTACATGTCAGGACTGATCCTGGTTTATCAGGGAGAGGAAAAGGTGTTGTAGCGGCAGGTTGAATAAACAGCCCCGCTGTGTGTAGACAAAGCCATGGCTGTGTGTTTGCACACAGTTGCTGCTCTCCTTCATGTGTAATTACTGCTCTTTCTTTCTGCTCACTGTAGCCACTGACACATCAGAGTTGTGGTTAATGTTGATGAAATGCTAGATTTTTAGCTTTCCATGGCCTCCGCTCTAATCTTTACCATCAGACGGAGTTATGAGGAAAGGCTTTGTGATTCCAGCTGCAGCTGATGATGATGATGATGAAGGTGATAAAAGTTATGATGGTAGAGGGTTCCCACCTTGCTTGGTGGGAAGCCTCCAAGCAGGCGCAAGGGGGACTCGCCCGAGCAGCATGCTGTCTTGGTGCGACAAATGACCTACCGCCCACAATAGAGGGGGAAGGAGCCAGCCGACCTGGACCCCTCCCTCAAAAATTATTCAAGGCGAGGGCCCCTCAGGGGTCCGCACTGATGCGACTCTGGTGGTGAACTTTGCACCAGAGGAGCTGCATGCTCCCCGGGGGGGCAAACCAACAGCCCAAAATGGAATGGAAATTAGAAATGGAATGGATGGTAGAGGTGTCTGCATTAGAAATGGACCAGGGGTGTCAAAGTAATTTTAGTTCCCATGCAACATAGCCGGTTTCTTTTCAGAACAATTTGACCAATATTGGGCCTTATTTTTTGATGAACTTCTACCTGGGTGTCTCACTCTTTGATCTCTTTATTGAGTGTCTCACTCTTTGATCTCTTTACAGAGTGTCTCACTCTTTGATCTCTTTACAGAGTGTCTCACTCTTTGATCTCTTTATTGAGTGTCTCACTCTTTGATCTCTTTACAGAATGTCCCACTCTTTGATCTTTCAGTGTTTTTTTTCTCTTTGAGTTCTTTAGAGTGTTTTACACTTTGAGCTCTTTACCACGTTTCTCACTCTTTTAGCTCTTTTCTGTCTCACTCTTTGATCTTTCAGTGTTTCACTCTTCGAGTTCTTTACCGAGTGTCTCACTCTTTGATTTTTCAAAGTGTTTCACTCTTTGAGGTCTTTACCAAGTTTCTCACTCTCACTCGCTTTACCGAGTGTCTCACTCTTTAATCTTTCAGTGTTTCACTCTTTGAATTATTTACCTAGTGTCTCAATCTTTTAGCTCTTTTCTGTGTCTCACTCTTTGATCTTTTAGTGTTTCACTCTTTGAGTTCTTAACCGAGTGTCTTGGTGCTTCCAGTCGATTTTTCAGCTGCTTCTTTTTAATCTCATCCTTCATTCAGAAATTACAATGATTACATGGAACCAGAAAATAACACACATTGACAAGACACTGTGCACCACTTTTCATTTTCTGTTATCTCCTTAATGACATGGTGTCAAGCAAGATTTTCCCTCCATCGTTTCTCCTTCAGTTGAGGAGAGCCAAGTGCATTGGTGCCTCCTCCTGGAGTGGAAGCAAAACATATAGAATCAGAAGGACAACTCTGTCTGGTTTATGATTATAACCTCCATGATCCATTTGGTGTAGGGAACGCTGCACTGTGGGACTGGACTGCAGGAATTCAACCCTCTAGTTCCTGTGGCCTGCAGCTCTTGCGGTAAAACTACCTGTGACGGGCAGGTGAGAGCAGAGATAATACAAAGGGTCAAGTAGTTAAACCACTGCAGTGTTTCCATGTCAAAGCTTCACACTTGTCCTGTCAGTCATGGCATCCTTTCTTTTCTTCTGCGCTGTGGTCACATTGAGTCACTACTCATCAACAAGTGTCCTCATTCAGAGCGTCTCCAAACAAGGATGTAATTGTCCCGTCTGTCATGACTCTGCCTCTGAGCGCCTGAACCAGCTCGTCTCACACCCTCATGTCTGGAAATGCCCGGCTTTTGTTTGTGCCAAAAATCTGCATCAACATACCGCAGGGTTTAGGAAGAAGATTCCTTCACAGCTTCTGCTCAACATGCCCCGCAGGGAGCTTTTCCTTAATTTTACTTTCTGACTGTAAGGAATTCAGTGATTGCATTACTGGAAAACTCACTTTGAGGAGATTTGAATGAGTTCAGAACTCTGAACCTTGACTGTTCTGCTGCCACCTGCTGTTTAATGTGAGAACTTCCTGCAGATGGATGAGTTTGACTCAACCTTCTGACAGATTGGTGTCACCGTTAAATGGCCAACAGTCTTTTACCAAGTTGTGCTCCTGCTGTGAACATATAATAAGGAGCTTTTGTGTTATTGTGCGTGGCTCTGTGGTATTCCAAGTACACTTGGACTTCATCTGACTCACATCTTTACACTTTTCCAGCTCCACAGAGCAGATTTTAACTTATTAGTCTTATCTAAGTCATCAGTATTAAAAGCCCTCACAGTCCAAACTCCTGTCAGCAGTTCTCGTATCCAGCAGCTCCACAATCTCACTAATGATCAGACGTGTCAGGTTATAAAGTTTTCCACATTAACGCTCCAAATGTGTGTCATCTCACCTTAGAGCAGGTACACCTGCTGCTTTGTGCACTACAGAGCAACAGGAGAAGAAATAATGTGAATAAAACCCCTAAACATGCATATCCTACATGATGGTGCAATTATATGGATTTACTTTACATTATAATTAATTTGTTTGTATATTTCATAATAAACATTATGCTGGGATGATTATATCATGCAAAAAGATAACACAATAGAAAGATGTAACAAAATCCACACCAGATTGTTATGGGTTTGCTCTTTTTTTCTATATTCCTATAGAGTTGAAAAGGCCATAAAAAAGTATTTAAGCATGTCAAGAGTTCAAGTCTAATAAAAAATTCGTCCTAAGTCTTCTGAAACTGAAAACATTTCCCAAGCATAAAAAATATAACTTTAATCAGTTAAAATACAAACAAACTTAAACTGCACAGGGCGAACCTTTCTTTAACCTCCAGTTGTCCAGTAATATTTTTGTTGTAAACTCTCCGGTGTTGTGGGAGGTGCAAGCGGATAGCATTTTCATTTTAAAAGATGTAATTAAACAATAGCGACTCATTACACTGTTATAGGCCATTTTAAATAAAATAAAAATTTAATAATATGTATTTTTAAAATTTACAAATTTAATTTCTGGGTGGGATCCTTTTGGCTGGGCCGGGGTGTCGACACTTTCTATTACCTACCAAATTGGTATAGTTTCTTTTTTCATATATATATCGTATTGTATTGTCATCGTGAGCCCATTACTATCTACCTACCTATCGACCCTAAAGCTTCTGCCTTTGCAGCTTCTCAGAGAAGTTTATGACTTTAAATGAACAGTTTGGATCCAGGGAGGGTTTTTCAAAGACCTCATCACAGACTCTCTGTTCATGTTTCCATTAAATAATGTTGGTGATTGTTTCCACCTCAGTGCATGTGCACAGAGAGATAACAAACTGAGGATGTGTCATGAGCCGGACTCACAGAACAAAGCAGTGACCTTCACTTTGTCCTGTAGCAGTTGTATCAGGGTTTCCTCCTCTTGCTCGGTGTTCTGGAGGCTCAGAGCGCCGCGATGCACTGGTGAGAAAGATGTGTGGGAGGAGGGAATGTGTAACAGCTGGATGTCCGAGCTGGGCAGAGGAGGAGGAGGTGGTGTTGGACTCAACGCTCTTTGTGGGAACCCGGAGTGGGGTTTTAACGGATGGGATCCCCAGGGACGGCAGCTTAGGATATGAATTAATCCGATCCTCAGCTGCTGCCTGTGCTTCTGTCCAGCTGTACGCAGGCCAACAGTCACACACCAGAAACAGACCAGGGTTCTGACTCTTCTTTTAGTTCTTATGTTTTCCTGTATGGCAGCACAATAGGTCAATTTTTGGTGTAGGATGTTAAAAAGTCTGTAAATACTCATTAAAAATATCATGGACCTATAAAATCTAGGAATTCAGTGTAATACAATCACGGAGAACAGCTGCTGCATCCCCTGCGCAGATTTGATTAAAAAGGCAAATTTTCTCCTCTTTAAAAAGTATTTCAGTGATTCACAGAGAAAACTAGTTTGGATTCTTTTTAAATAAGGGCTTGTAAGCAGTGTTTTCTGTTGTTTTTTCACATTTGTGATTCATTGAACTGTTTCCTGCTCCAGCACTGAGCCATAATGGAAGATAAACAGCCCGTTTATTGAATTCTAAGCCTTGTAAAACCTCAGGGGGTGCAGGGGAGTGAAACCTGAAGTTGGTTGGTCCATAACTCCCACAGCTGCAAGTTTGTATCTCTATCAGGACAATTATATCACAGAGGGAGGTGTGTTTCAGATACAGCTCTCTAGTTTGTATATGCTGGTAAAAATATGTATTTCACTGGTTGATAAAGGACAATTATCCTTTAATGTGACAAATCCTTTATAACAGGGATAATCTTTGTCTGGATGTGCGCAGCAGTTGTGTAAATATTCTTGAGAGGAAGAGAGTATGTGTGTGGACAAGTCTGGGGTCTTTATTATGTATAAATGATGGGAAAATGTCACAATTGTTGAGGCTTTGATGGGAGTGTCTGTGTCCTCTGTGAGGACTGTCAAGTCAAACAGGGGCGGAGCTTGGGTGCGATCGGCCTGTTTGGACAACCAATGATCTGCATCACTGTACACCCAGCCTGCTGTTTTATGAGGGAGTTTGAATGTGGAGCTCCAGAGGGAGGGCTCTCGAAGTGTGAGCCGTTCTCTTATGACTCTGCTGCATCCTAGCAGATGCCCAGTTTTTTTGCGCTGTCCTGAAATTAAGTGTTGACCGGCTGGCTAACAGGCGGCCGCAACATGTTGAGGAACCACATCGGGCTGCTTCTGCTCCTCCTGTGTGTCGGGGACTTGGAGGCCTGGTTTTGGAATTCAAATACGGAAGAAAGTCCCACAGTGGGTACAGATGGTGTTACAGTGATGGAAATGACCGGAGGAACCTCAGAAGGTATTACTTTTCCGGCATCAACTTCGGAGGGCAGCACCTCTGAGGGGTTGACTTCGGCAAGTACCACTTCTAAGGAGTTGACATCAGAAGGTACCACTTCTAAGGGGTCGACTTCTGCAAGTACCACTTCTAAGGGGTCGACTTCTGCAAGTACCACGTTTAAGGGGTCGACTTCTGCAAGTACCACTTTTAAGGGGTCAACATCGACAAGTACCACTTTTAAGGGGTCAACATCGGCAAGTACCACTTCTAAGGGCTCGACTTCGGCAGGTACTACCTCTAAGGGGTCGACTTCGGCAGGTACCACCTCTAAGTGGTCGGCTTCGGCAGGTACGAGTACCACCTCTGCCGGGGGTATCACAACAAATACTCGAGCAACCTCGTCGGGTACCGCCACTACGAGGGGGATCTCAACGAGTACACGAGTATCCTCGACACGAACCACCTCCACAGGGGGGGTGTCCAGTCATACGACCAGCACAAGAACAACCTCCACAAATACCGCCTCCACAGGTACAGCCTCACCTGGTCCCACCTTAGCAGGGGTAACGAAGATAGGAGAGGACACCTTATCTGTGATTAGGAAAGAATTCCTCACTTTGGCCTCAGGAGAGCAGGAGAGGGACTCACTCACAGGTCGAGGGGTGGAGGGGGGGTCTTATGGTGTGATGGGCATTAACATGACGGATCATGAATCCAACGTGGCGTGTGTCCCCGTACCGTCCAATTGGTCAATGTGCAAACAGTCAAAGTTTTTCTCGCTGCCCAACTTCCTGAACCACACGTCTGTAACGGAGGTGGAGGCAGTCCTGCAGGAGTGGGCGTGGCTTAGCAGGTCGGGTTGTCACCCCAGTGCTGAGTGGTTCCTGTGCCTCCTGCTGGCACCGCAGTGCACGTCCCTGGCCACGCCCTCTTACCTGCCCTGTCGCAGCTTCTGCAAAGTGCTGCAGGACAGTTGCTGGGCGTCCCTGCAGGATGGGCGGCTCCCGGTGGAGTGTGGCCTCCTGCCCTACGGAGCGCTTCATCCTGCGTGTGTGTCTGTTAGTAACTGGAAAGGTAACCCCCGCGGGTTAAAATGTATCCTGTGCATCGATACATTTTGAACTCGGTGACATGTTTGTAGTTTCCTGCAGTAGTCTCTCTCTGTGTGTTTGCTTTGTTGTTCAAACCTCTTCATACTGACAAGTCCATCTATGTTTTAACCTTACCTCACATGAAACCATCACTTTCAATCATTCCAGTCCTGCTTTTAGTTAATATTTCTGCTGATTCAGTTAATTTCCCATTTTAAACCCACAAACTGTGCATCCATTTGGGTTAAACATTACAAAAAATTTTGTTACATTATAATAAAACACATAAATAGCAAACCTTTTAGCTTCAACAATTACATACCTCAGAGGTGGGCAGCTTTTATCACAGCGGGGACTACGAACACGTGATGGTCTGATCCGAGGGTCACATTACCAACATTTACAATAATAATCTGAGTATTAATACAAGAAAGAAAAAGGATTCATGTTTTTGTTGTGTCTTATTTGTGTGTTTTTGAGGTGTATATTGTGATGTTTGTAGTCATTTGGTAGGTTTTTATTGTCCTTTTGTGTTGTTTTATTGTTTTTTTGTGTTTTTTAAAATTGTTTTTGTGTGTTTTCACTGTTGTTTGGTGTAATAGAAGTGTTTCTTCATAACATTCTTGTTTTCCTTTTGTGCTTTTATTGTTATTTTTTGAGGTGTTTTGTATATATTTTTGTTATTCTTTTCTGTGTTTTGTTGTCAGTTTTTGTGTTTGAGGTTTTTTGTATATTTTTTCTATTGTTTTGTGTGCTTAGTTGTCTGTGTGTTTTTTAGAGGCGTTTTGTGTACTTTGTTGTGCTTTTTGCGTAGTTTGGAGGTGTATAGTGCATTTTTGGAGTCATTTGGTAGGTTTTTGTTGTCCTTTTGTATGTTTTTGTTGTTCTTTTCCATATTTTTGATATTGTTTTGTGTATTTTTGTAGTCATTTTGTGTGTTTGCTTTGGGAACCATGTAGCCTGCTAGTTGACAGTTGCCCATCTCTGCATTAAGTGAATAAAATACCAGCCTCAGTGTCTACATTACCCAGGATACAGCATAATTTAGGGCCTCAGATGTGTTTCAATCATTTTACTGGTGACGAAGCATGAAGTGACTTGTGTTTTATGCAGTTTTCTTTCAGTTGTTTGTTTGTTGATGAGCTCAAAATCAGATGTTTCCTCTGAGGAGAACGTCCCAGGACAGGTTGGAAAGCACTCAGTAGAACATGCAGATGTTCAGCCCCCCTCTTTGTGCTGGGTTACCCCCCCGTCATGGTGCCTCATGTGTCCGATCAGCTGCTGTGGTGTGCAGTGCAGATTTAAAGCTTCCTCGCACACAATCAGGCCGTGTGTGGAGCTTCCCATGGCATTTCAGTGGGTGGGAAAGAGCAGAAAGTGTGGAGAATCTCCGCTAACAAGGGCGCCTTGTGACAGGGGATGGGACGAGGCGGCGAAGAGTCCTCGCCAGGGGTCAGAGGTCACCAGCAGTGGAGTGTCTGCTGGTCCCGGCAGAGAGAAAGTGTGAAAAGGCTCATTGTTTTAATGGGAAATCATGCATTCTTAATACTATTTAAGGCAGTGGTTCCCAAACTTTTTTGGATCCTGACCCAATTTTAAAACCCCAAAAACTTTATTTTCTTACTAGAATTGGTTTTTGATCATGTTTGTTGTCAGTTATGGGTCAATGAAAATAGCAAAAAAAAGTATTTATTTTCACCCAAGACCTAATGCATATATGTGACTAATCATTAGTGATGTGAACAGAGAATTTTTTTTTTTTTTACAGTGTGCCTATTGAATAATTAAGGAACAATTAGTAAATATTTCAGAATTTTTGAGACCTAAGTGCATAGGATGTCCTGAAAATTAGTTTGTGATTGTTTGGGATTTGGGAATCTGGGATTTTTTTAAGATGTTTTGCATCTTAAAAAATCTTTTATTTAAGCGTTTGGGAGGCAACATTCAGCAGAGTTAGCCTCTCGGTGGGTTTAATGGAAAGTGTTTCTTTGTGTTTGTCCCTGAGGGAGAAGTGGAGGCGCTCTAGATCCCAAACCTCTGCGACATCCGTGACATGTTTTAACTGTAACTGTGATGTCAGGCTGTGGTTCTCCTGTTGGAGTCTCTCCAGGTTCTTTTTCCCACGAACATCTGACTCTGACAGGCGTTTCCTGCGTCCATCTGTCCTTCCGTGCCTCTGCAAGCTGGCAGCGTGCGTTCCTTTCACACGGGCAGGGCGGGGGTTTCTCAGCGCTCACATGTTTGGAAACATACACATGGTAATGCAGGGAAGCTTCTAGATGAGGCTGATAAGAGTTAAAATCACGTGTGTGTTCATACACTATAGGAGGAGGATCATGTTTAAAGCTCTCCAGTAGATGAATGGAGTAATAGTTGAATGGATGATGGATAGAAAGCCTTTTTCTTTTTATAACTACTTATTTTTTCCTTAATACAATACAATTGAATTACTTTTATTTATTTTTTTCTACGATAATATTTCATTGGTACCAGCCTTTTTTTTTTTTGGATCGTGACCCCATTTTGATATCACAAAGTTCTGGCGACACCAGACTCTTTTTTTCTACAATTATTTTTTTTTTGATCTCGAGTACAGGATTAGTGACAAATTGCACCAGCTCAAATATTTTTATACTGTGTTTTATTTTCACTCGATTTATAATTGAGAAAATCAAAGTATAGGATACAGTTGTTTAAGATTGCGTCGTGTTTTAAATTTAAAAACAATTTAATAGTAATATTTTAATTGTTTTAATTGTGATATTTAAATTTTTTTTAAGCGTTAAACAGGTGACCCTATTTATATTTTAGGCGACCCCACATGGGATCACGATCCTAAAGTTGAAAAACACTAGGTTACATATTCTCCACATAATGACCCAATATCCCTATTGTCTGTTTTTATCATTTTCTCATATTAGTCTTTTTATTTATTTATCATTATATTTATGTATTTAGTTGTGTGTTTATTTAAAATAATGCCGTATGGCATTGGTTTTCCTAATTATGTATTTTCAGTAAACTACATTTTTAAATTTATGCATTGGAATCTTTAAGAAATGTAACATTATAATGACATTACTGATCATTTATTCAATATATTTAAAATGTCATGTTTATTGTTGGTTTTATTTGCTTCATTTTTAAAAGTATTTTCATTGTTCTGGATTCATTTTAAAATCATCAACAACGCAATGAAGTAAGAGGCAAATTTAAGCTTTTGTGTGTGTGTGCGTGTTTGCGCGTGCGTGCGTGCGTGACTGGCTGAGGGCTGCTCAGTGGGAGAGCTTAGTTGGGAAACGACCTCTTCCAGATGTGGTGAAGGAGCTGCAGGGTTCTGCTCCTCCTGCTGCTGCTCAGTAAAAGCAGCATCGTGTCACTGTCGTCTCTAAATTCTACGCTGGGATTGAACGCAGCAGCTGCGATGGCAGGTGCCATTGGTGGGAAGTGGACCACCAGGACATTGGTATAGAGCCCGAGATGGTTCAAATTCCCACTGGACGTAAACTAAGAAGGTCCGGTTAGCAACTACTGCTCAGCGTTACCCGCTCATAACGATCACGTGATAAATCAAAAATGAGTCTTTAAAACTCATTTTAGTTCAGGGGCCAAATATGGGGCAATTTAATCTCACGTGGGCCACAGATTTTATGCTAGAAAGCTAGTTTGCATTTCTATGTTTACATAAAATATAGAATATTTAGGAAACTGCCAATATCCAAGCAATAACTAATAGATATCAGTCCCAACAGGATCTTCACTTCAAATTTCCTAGATTTTTTTTTTTTTACCAATTTCTCTTTAATTAAGGAAAATATTATGTAATAATTTGAGAAAAATTAAAGGATGTTGTAAGAATTTCGAGTTTTTACAACACTTTAACATTAAATATGAAATCAATCGTGCGATATAAGCACTGGGAAAAATGTGAGCCCCTGCAAATATTGTTGAGTTTAATTTACGCAATGAGTCATGTTTTCTCTGTCATTTTTACTTTCTCCAAATTGGATGCTTCAAAGGGCCGGATTTGGCCCCCGTGCAAAAAGGAGGACTTTTTGTCATTGAACTATTTATCACAACATTAGCTGTGTTTCCATTACCTTTGGAAATGCACAAAATCTAAATAGCACAATAAAAACTGGTAATGGTAACACCTGAACTTCTGAACACTCAAATATTGCGAAAAAGTTAACACTTTAGTGGAAGTTTTATACATAAGGTGTGACATTATGCTGTCATCAGCGTGAATAAGGTGTCATGAAGCTTTGTTTGCTAAATTATGGCGCCTTTCGCTATATTGTGACAGCTTTGGAGCTATGTTGGCATTTTTTGGGGGTTAAGTACCCTAGTCAGCTTCCGTAGATTTGACTGTAATAGCAAACCTTTGACTTTTATCACAATATTGTATTTTGAGTTCATTTTCCAAAATTTCGACTTTCATCTCGACTTTTCGGCTTTAATCTCCACATTATATTTCAGCTTTGTTCTCAAAATCTCAACTTTAATCTCGACATTTTAACTTTATTCTTAATTTGCCCAAAATTATTTTCTCCATCAAAATTGGCCCTAATCCACTTCCGTCATTTTAAATGTTTTTATTGGCAGTGGAGTTTTTATGATCTTGCCTTAGGCACCAAATTGCTTAGAGCTGCCTGCTTGTCCTTTTCCTTTGATCCTTCCCTGCATCACGAATGACTCAGCAGTTCTTGGTTCAGATCCTTACACATTTAGTGGTCGTTTCCTTGCTTGACTTTAATCTATTTACTTTGTTTGAACAGTTTCTTTACCTTTTCTTCCCTAAAATCTGTCCACTTGTAAATCTTCCACACCTGCTTGTGTCTTGTTCCAGGTCTGTTTGTTTGTTTGTTACAATCCAACAGCTCCCGTTTTAGAGCTATTTCAGTTTCCAGACCTCTGCATGAGTAACAGTTTCCACATTTTCTCAAGTTATTAAGGATGTTCTCATCATTCACAAACCAGGGAATTCCCTCTTGTTCCTGAACCCGATGACCCATGAATACACCAAGTTATACATTTCGGTTCTTTTGCTCCTCTCATGAATCTGCGTTGACAGGCTGGGACAAATGGTTTCTCCCCTGTGATGGCTGCGCATGAGAACAGGATAGAGGCTCTCAGAGTCCTTTGGGTTATTTCCCACTCTGGGAACGGACAAATCAGCATTTTTTTTTTTTTCCACATTAATTTGTCGGTGCCATAAAAGTCGAGCATTGTCTTGCTTTGGTCACGGCGCCTCTCAGCGGAGCCGGTTTTTTAGCTGCTCTTTAACCCGTGGGGTCAGCCCAGTTTAGGGTTTGTTGTTCTGGAGGCGCCCGTCATGGTTCATTGGAGCTGGAAGACTTTTTACAACACTTTCCCAACTGGGTGCTGCACGGCAGAGCACTTTAACAAGTTTTTGTCCCCGAAGAGAAGCTGCACTGCTAATGCAGAGAGCCTTTGACTTTCTGAATTTAGTTCCTAAAATGGAAATGACAATTTGGTATTTTTTTTATATTTCAAAATTGACACATATGGCACAAATGACAATATGGGACAGAATACACCCTCACATGCATGTTTTGCAACAATATCACACATTTACAAGTTTCTTATCAAATAAAGAGGTGCAAAATCTGGCGATACAAAATTCTAAACTTTCCTTCTTGGAATGGAAATAGCAACATGATATGGCATAATAACACGCCTTCATGATTTGGGACAATATCACACATTTTCATGATATTTTTCCTCTTAAAACAGGTGGCCTGATGTCCAGCAAGCAGCTCTGTAAAATTGCGTGATTTCAGACAGACAGATAGATAAATAGATATAAACTTTATTCATCCCCAGAAGGTGAATTTCAAGTGACCAGTAGCATACAGTGTGTGCCATACATTCCACATACTTACTCATAAATACATGAATAAACTAGAAAAGCACTCGGAGAGCACTGACCTCCGCCAAGCAGCTCAGGCTCAGCTAACACGCTCCGGTTACGGTAACATGGTAAACTCAGGATTGTCATGACTACCTGTCAACATTGAGCTGTTGACTCTGACAGTACCCATGACATCATCACAAATTCCACAGTGTGGATAAGAAAATTAATGGGATGTATATATATATATTATTTTGGTTGCCAGAACATCACCAAAATTTAATCACCAGTTCCTTGTACCATTTATCAATTTTTCTGAAAATTTCTGCCAAATCCCTTCATAACTTTTCAAGTTATCAGCTAAACAAACAGACAGAATGACTGACTGACAGATAAACTAGGGGTAAAACATAACCTTACCGCTCTTTGCTACGTTTTTGCGCTTCGCTCTTGGCAGAGGTATTAAAATGTTAAAAAGTTACAAAAAAATAATAATAAAAGTGCACATTAGCAGGATAAAAGACCTCCTGAACCTCTCAGTCCTGCTGCGCATGGACACGATTCTGTCACTCCGGCTCAGCGCAACATTACCTTCTAAACAAAAACAAAATGGGTAAAATTGACGTGGAATTAGGAAAACTTTCAGAAAAACTTTTTCTGGCCATTTCTATGCTTCTTGCTGTTGTTTATAGCAGTGGTTTTCAACCTTTGCCGCTTGCGACCCCCAAAATGAAGAGACCGGGGACCCCCACAGACCTTGTTGACCCAGTTGCTAACCATCTTTTCGTTGGCTACAGTATGTTTTGAAAAGCAGTTTTTATCAGATCATGTTTTATTTTAAAATGTAAATCAGGCAGTAAATGCAGCACTGCCCCTAATGGACGGGAGTTAAAGTGAAAGACAGAACATAGAGGAAATATGTCAAAAGGTGATGTTTGTATGTACCAAACATTTGTTCCTCAAATGTTTGTGAATCGGGGACTTTCTGTACTTTCTATATTTAACCTAATAAACCCATCATTTCACTGTGGTTTGGTTCATGTGCGTCAGGTTTGTGATAACAGACTTTATTGACAATGTGACTTTTTTCCTTTGCAGAGGAGAGCGGCACCTCTTTACTGCAGCTCATTGGAGACCCTCCCCCTGATGCCATCACCAGGGTCTACGGTCCAAGGGGTGAGGCGGCCTATGTCTTCACCCCTGCAGCGGTATCGGGCCAGCCGGCTCTGGCCCACGTTCCTAATCCTTTCTACCGACACTTTTCCCTCATCTTCTACATCAAGCCCACAACCTCCGCTCCCTCCGTCCTCTTCTCCATCACCGATGGTCCGCAGAAGATCATGTACATCGGCGTGAAGCTCAGCGCCGTGAAGTTAGGTCGTCAGAAGGTGCAGCTCTTCTACACCGAGCCCGACTCCGAAGCCTCGTACGAGGCGGCCAGCTTCGACGTGCCGAGCCTGGTCAAAACCTGGAACCGGATTTCGCTGTCCGTGTTCGAGGAGAAGGTGACCTT
Source organism: Gouania willdenowi (assembly GCF_900634775.1). Taxonomy (NCBI): domain Eukaryota; kingdom Metazoa; phylum Chordata; class Actinopteri; order Blenniiformes; family Gobiesocidae; genus Gouania; species Gouania willdenowi. The sequence goes on from NC_041045.1 coordinate 4,769,666, forward strand.
CTACCATGGCTGCGACTCAGAGCCGCACATGGTGAAGTTTGAGCGCTCTCCGGATCCTATGGAACTGGACTCAGGAGCAGGAATCTTTGTGGGTCAGGCAGGAGGCGCAGACGAGGACCGGTTCCAGGTAATGTGAAAATGACGATTAGCCACTTGAGTTTTTGCAGGAAAGTATTAAATGTTTCTGACATCTTCAGAATCAGCCTCTACCTAAAAATTTACTTGTTCAAAAGTGGAACAACTTTTAACATTTTACCAATAACCCGACCTCCATCTTAGCGCTGTTCTCTCGACTCTATTGGCTCTCTGGTGGTGCTTTAGTTTGGTGGTTTTTGCAAGAAAAAAAGGAAAGATTACACTACTATGTAGTGTCAACCTAAGATTCAAAAACAAAAACACTCAGAGTGTGCAAACTTCTGCCAAGTTTAGAGCTAAATTAGGTAAATTCACCAAAACTTGTTGTGGATACTGTATCCACAACACCTGCATGATATGTCTCCAAAATCAAACTCTTTCTTCCTTTTGGCAATTGACATCTATCAGCTCACCAAATCTCATTTAAATTCATTCAAAACTTTTTGAGATGTCCTGCTAACAAGCATCCATGTCAACGGACGGACTGACAAATGTCGGTGAAAACATTACCTCCTTGGTGGAGGTAAAAATATTGGTAGAAAAACTGTTACTGATATCAATGGGAAAATACAGTGGGTCAATAATAATAGTGCCGCTATTAAAAACTCATAATTTCCTTAACGTGTTAATTGCCTCAACAGCAATATTTTATTGCTGTTGAGGCATTTCTCGAAAAACCTGTGTTGCAGCTAAACCTTTAAATTAAAAGCCCAAAAAACACACTTAACCATTGTTATTATGTCAACAAAAACAATGACGTAATATGCAAAACAAGACCATTACCAGCTAAAAAAATAGATATACGATGATTAAAAACACAACAAAATGCAGATATGTTTTCGCTAATGAGACGGGACGACAGTCTTGGACAATTTACTTCAGTCACTATTTGAATGACAGGAAGTTTGCAGATTACAAACCAATCAGTTGATTGTATTACAAAGTGGGTAAACAAGCACAGTTTGGGTTGACTGGTTCCGGAATGTGTGTCTGTATGTAATACAGTCACAGTTAGCCTAGCCCTAGCCTTCAGTTGATCTGCCCTGCGTCATGTGATGAAATTAAATATGTATTTTTCTCACCATGAACTCCCGGCTAGCCGTAGCATTGTTTCACTCTGCTGACAGGAGTAAACACCAGTGAATTCTTCCATGCACATGTCCCAGTGTGGGACCTGAATCCATCCCAGTCATGACGTTAGCTACTAAATCAGCAGGTTTGTAAACTTGTACCTCTCAGCTGGGTCGCTGGTTTCCCTTTAACGCCTCGTGTCAGGGTCAATGGCAACAGGAAGGACCAACCTGACCCGCCTCCACCATTGTTAATCTACTAGCTAACCTTTCACCTTTGACCTCTGACTGGATTGTGACCCGCCTGGGATTTTATACTCCTGATAGTTTCAGCATTTTGGATTTTAGAAGAAATAGAGCTATACATAGCATTGAAAAACTAACTTAAAATATATTATGTATAAACAAAAAATATCCATACACACACATATATACATGAAATAAAATACGGGGCCATCTATAAGGGGGAATAAAGGGGAGTGTATTTATTATTATTTGCACCATAGTATATAGTCATCTTAAAGATGTAAATTGTTTTTTAATCAGAAATAAAATGGGTTAAAAGTGAACAAAAGGGTGGTGAAATGGGATTTTAAAAACCACAGAAAATGGATAAAAGTTGCAAATCAGACAGAAACAGATAGAAAACAAAGTAAAAAGGGTTCATAGTGTCAATTATGGCTTAAAAGTGGCAGAAATGGAGAAGGGGTAATGTAATTTTAAAAGTTTAAACTGGCAAATGATGGGCATGACAAACGTAAATGTGGTTAGTTTAGCAACATAAAGCATGAAATATGCTGAAAAGAGGTTAAAAGTGAAAATAATGGGTCAACATATCCAACGTTAGGCGGAAAAAGTGGTGGAAAGGATTTATACTGTAAGTGCCAAAAATGTCTTGAAACAGAAAACGTGCAGAAAAGGCGATGAAATTTGGTGGAAAAGTGGCTGTAATGGGAGTACTGTAGCAAAAGTGCATTAAAAGGATGAAAATATGGTAAGAAAAAGTGGTTAAAATGGGTTCAAATATGGCAAATTTGGTGTAGTTGCCAAAAAGGATAAAAAATAAGCAAAAATGAGCTTAAATTGTTCAAAAGATATTCTTTGTTTCTTGAAGGTATCTGGCAAATATCCCAGTGTTTCCAGACTCCATATGGGGTCCTGACACCAAGGTTGAGAACCCCTGCCTTACAGTACAGCTGTTTCTTCTCCTGATGGAAGGAGTTTACACAATTTGTGAGATGGGGAATGTGTTTTAAGCTTTGTGGGGACACTAAAGTGCATATGTCGTTAGTTACTTTTTTTTATTTATTTTTGCTGCAATGGATGGAGACCAGCTGATGTTGTGTCAGTCCAACCTTTTCTAAATGTTCTCAGTGATAATTAATGTTATTTTGTGCGTTTCTAACCATTAATCTTGTGTCGTAACTCATTTGATCGCCCCTTTGTGTGTCCGTAGGGTGAGATAGCAGAGCTGAAGTTGGTGGGGAACGCTCGGGCGGCCGAGCGTTTGTGTGACGATGAGGATGACTCAGACGCCGTGAGCTTTTTTCATCTTTCCTTGATCCAATCCAGATGCTCTGAAGGCTGCCATGTGACTTCTCTGTGCTCCTCCTATAGGCTTCTGGGGACTTTGGCAGCGGTGACAACGAGAGGCAGAGGGGACCATCCGTCAAGGTGGGTTTAACACAGCCGCACAGTACACAACCCAGTAAAATATTCTCATGTTTCCACTAATATTTTTGTAAAGACTTGTAAAACTTATCTCTCAATAATGTTTTTAACTCAAGATTTATTTTATAATTCAATTGAACCTGTCTAAGATTCACTTCATGTTTTAAATCATAATAATCGACTGGTTTTAATTTGTTGTTTTTTTTGCTCTAATTTAACAAAAACAATTGTTTTCAACTCATTTTAATATTTCCTCTAAAGCATGCAGAACTTTAGCCATTTATGAAAACATTTAATAATAAAAATGAAATAAAATAAAAGATATACATAATTTTTTGGTATTGTAGTTTTTTAAGAGGTATATAGATTTATTGAGTATTTAATGTATTTCATATACATTCACAGCAATCATAGCTGATTTGTTGTTTGATCTTTTGTTCAAAAGGTTTGAATATTTCTATCACAGATTTGATTTTTTGAAATAATTTCAGACAATTTAAAAAAATAAAGAAGTTATAGTTTATGATGTAAAAACTGACTCATATGTGAAATGTAAAAGCCTTTATGTTTGTGTTTAAAATGCTAGGTGTTAATATAACACAGGCTTATGTGCAATGCACATTGTCTTTAGTGCCAATGTTGATTTAATATCAATTCATACAGTTTTTTGAAACTTTGTAGACATTGAATCTTTAAGGCTGTGTTTTTCACTGTAGAAACTACAAGGTGACATTCAGCTAAGCCCATCTTTTACATTTTTTTCATATTTAGATGTATATTTTTCTATTTAAATCTGATCTGTGAAAGACATTTGGGGCTTTTGACCAACTTTTGCCATGACAACAGTTGTGTCCTTTGATGTGAGCAGGTTCGCTTTGATGTGGAACCGATAGATTTTCATACAAAAATCTAAACTGATCATAAATTAGAAAACTTGGAAAAGTGCCCAAACTCATAATAAAAGCATTTTAAATGTGAGATTATTCTTGCAGTGCATTGTGGTAAATGTAGGCTTCACTGTTAGTTGGTATATTTGCTTGTTTTCATGAAGGTCGTGAGCTCATGCAGCAGATTGTCTGACTTTTCCCTCCTCAGACCACTGCATCTTCTCTGCGTCCAGTTCCTGAACCTCCTCTCATCTCCTCTCAGGGTAACAGAGGCAAAGTCTCAGGTCAGAAACTTTAACTCTGACTCCACTCTGAGGAAAATATGTCCGCGTTTTATCACCTTCAGCCGCTGCCAAAGAAAGGTCAGGTTGATCCTCAGATGTGTGCATGTCTGGACCTGATAGAGCTGAACAAGAGCAGCTTGGGATTTGAACTCCAACCTCTAATAAACACAGAGACACTGAGTGATCTGAGAAACGACCGTAACACACGGTTTAAATCAGTGAAGGTGTTTTTTAAAGTAAAGTAGGCACTGATAATGCTGAGGACTCGTGCCAGGGTTGGGGTCAATTACATTTTTCAATTACAATTACATTTCAATTATCCATGTTCAATTATAATAAAATTACGATTATGGTAACCAGTATTTTTTCCAAATTAAGAATAAATTACAACTACATTTTTTTCCCCGAAACTCAATTACAATTACATTCTCAGTTACTAAAGTTCCACAATTTTACTAACTTCTATTCATATAGGACAAAAGTTGGAATTTACCAATAACTATAAGCTTTTTGTACTAAACAATTACCTTCACGGTAATGTTACTCTGTAAAATTGTATCGTCCCTATTCAAAGAAAATTCTATTATACCTAACTCTAACCCACTAATCCCTAACCATTACCACCTGTATGGGATTTACTGACAGGTGATTCATTATCAATTACGCAATAACAATTATAGTTGATCCCAACCCTGCTTTGTACATATTCAATTCAATGACTTTCTCCAAGGGCTGCGACCGCCCCCTACTGGGTCATTTAAAGTTCCAAATAATTCAAAGCATCGAATTATAAGCATAAAAATGATAAAGCTCTACATAAAAGCCAGATTGAATAAATATGTTTTCTGCTCATGTGATTTCAACCTCGGAAAAGTTTTGCGCACTGCATCGCAGGGTTGGGAATCACGTATAAAAAATGCAGAAAAAATATCACAAACATTGCTGTAAATCATTGCTGTAAAGGTCCGTCGTTTTTTTAAAACCTGACTTGTTGCTAAATGTTGCAAAAAGTTGCTCTTTATTTTAGCATGCGCATCTTTACAATCGTGCATCGGTCTGTGGTCCAGGTTCTGCTGGAGCAAAGGGAGAAAAAGGAGCCAAAGGGGACAGGGGTTTTAAAGGGGACCGAGGCCCAGCGGGACCAAAGGGAGACTCCGGCTCTGTTTCTGGTTCTAGTTCCTCATCTCAGGGTGACCGAGGACTGAAAGTAAGACAACTTTTCACGAGTAGAGGACATATGTGACATAAGATGGACATACTTATGTGTTTTTCTTCCTTTTTGCAGGGGGACAAAGGTCCAAAGGTCTGTGAACCTGCTGCTCTTTCATTCACATATGCCCACTTTTTGTCTATAAAAAAGGTCAATAAGATCAGTCACCATAAGTGCTTCAAAAAAACAACTAACCTACTGTTATTCTCATTAAAATACAATACAAACGAGTCCATTGATAGAGAAAATGCAAGTGAGAATGCTGTATCTTTTGTTGTCAACAACTAAAGGAGACAGGCTGTCGCCATGACAACTCTCCTGTTTGCCTTTGATGTTTGAAATGACACTACAAACTGAAGTATATACTGTCTACTATATACTATACTATAGTACTATATACTATAAATACATTTTTATTTTTATTTTTTCTATTCTGTAAAGCGACTTTGAGTCCCCAGAAAAGCGCTATATAAAATTGATGTATTATTATTATTATTATTATGATTAGGATGGTGACCGTTGCTACTTAAGTATAGCTCCAAGTTCCCCAAGATGCATTTGGAACCTACAACGACAAAAACTTGAAGCGCTGAGGCTAAATATATCTGTTGCTTTGCCACCTTTAAAAGTTCTGTAAACATGTTAAGTGAGAAAGTGACCATGCAGAATATCAACATGTGGTCATTTGATCCATAAAACTCACGTATACACATTTCATTCTGACATTTCGGAGATTTTCGTAGACCCTCCATTGTTCTACTGACAAAACTTCCTGTTAACTTCAAAACAAGAGCGTTAAAAACTAATAGAAGAGACAAGACAAGAAGAGATGCTTTTGTTTTGAAAGGAGGATGTTTGAGTTTTAGCTTGAAGCCGGTCCCAGGACGATTTTAAAGTCAGCTCGGGATGCATCACGGGGTGGTTGAGTATGACTAGTGTGCACACCGTGTCCCAATATACTATAAATTTGGGTATTATCTCGCATACTTCCTAATTTTAACACACTACATAGTATTTTTGACGTCAAACTTAGTATGAATAGTACGTTAGTATGATATTTACAACACGGCCTAAGCAGCCAAGGAAGTTATTCTGTTACCATGACGACAGCATATGAGTGGATTGGCTTTGATGACGACATATAAATGGAGATCTAATGATAACTAGAAAGAGTTGTGAGAATACCACATGCTGAATTTATCAAACATAATGAATTTGTCTTCCTTCCAGGGTAGTTCTGGTATCGGTTATCCAGGCACAAAAGGAGAGCGAGGGGCTCAGGGGCCTCCTGGGCCCACTGGTCCTCCTGGCCCTGCAGCTCAGGTGGTCCGACTTGGGGACGGTTCGGTTGTACAGCAAGTAGCCGGACCGCCCGGTCCTGCAGGACCTCCAGGAAGCAAAGGGAGCACTGGAGCACCGGGAAGTGCTGGAGAGCCTGTGAGTGCTGAGGGTTTCCTGAGGGTCTGATGTGGTTTTAAGTTGTTTTTGAAGTTAGGGACGTTCAGTGACTGTTGGTTCTCTTACAGGGAGACCCTGGAGAGGATGGGAAAGCTGTGAGTTTCAGAACAGATCTCCGCTGGAAGGGCTTTTGCTCATGAATTGGTTGAACAATTATTGATGGTGTTGTTTGGTTTTGGTCATGTGATCAGGGTCCTCCAGGTCCTCCAGGATCCCCAGGAACTTCTGCGTCTCAGGGAAGCAAAGGGCAAAAGGTGCAGCAGTGAGAAAACAGGTTAAAATTCCCACATGTGATTGGATTGTGACCTGTGATTATTTTTAGGGCGAGCGTGGGGACAGTCAACCTGGGCCCAGGGGCCCTCCAGGGCTACCCGGACCTCCTGGACCTGGCAGTGGGGATCGACCTGTGCGTCCAAGCCCTTACACCTTTGTTTTAGCATTTCTGATCTATCTTCTAAGGTTGATCTGTGTGTTTCTAGACCTTTGTGGACATGGAGGGCTCAGGATTCCCAGATTTGGATAAACTGCAGGTATGTCATCCTTAATCTCTGTGAATGATAAAAATCGGACGTTTACTGTGAGGTTCTCTTTCAGGGTTTCCGAGGCTTACCTGGACCTCCAGGACCTCCTGGACCTCCCGGACTCCCTGGAACATCAGTGGCTGTAGGACCTGATGGTCCAGTAGCTGTTGGACCTCCAGGACCACCAGGACAAGACGGAGCTCCCGGTCTACCAGTGAGTTTTTTTCTAAGACCACATCATGGAAGATCCTGAAGGTCTTCACTGAACTCCTCTAGCTGCTTTTGCTCTTGTGTTTCCCAAGGATTTTGTTGATGGCTTTTGGTGTGTTGGTCGTTTCAGGGTCTACCTGGTCCTCCTGGTCGCCCTGGACAGCTTGGATCCAGAGGAGAGAAGGTATGAGGAAACTTGTAGAGACCTCAGGAGAACTCCAATGGTACTTGTAAGGGGTTCAGTTAAAACTCTGAAGAGATTTCAGCACTCTGCTTTAATTAAACTCTTGTTTTCACACACGGTTTTTCAAAAGTAATCAGCCTGGATTCTGGAAAACGGATTGGATTAAATCTTGAAAATGGGTTTTTCAAAAGAAAAAAAACGAATTGACATTCAATTTTTTTAAAAATTCTCTGTCTGCACTTGCTGTCGAAGGTCAACACTACAAGAAGTGCAATATTTTTGAGACAGCAATGCATATTTTGTTATTGCAATTGAATAAATTAATTTATTTTATTGTATAATTGTGACCATCACCAGCCCTCCTTAAGGAAGGGTAAGAAACACTTTATTAAAGGGAATATATGAAAAGAGAGGGCAGTGCCACAACTAGGTGATGGGGGGGGGAACAGGAAAGAGGAAGCCAGGGTAGTAAATGGAAGGGGTGAAGAAGAGTTGACTGTTTTAAAGTGAGAGTGAGATATGATGTTAGAGTTGTGCTTATTGTGTTGTGTAATCAGTCCGGCGACAAGTGTGGAGAAATTGAAGTGGGTGACACAGTACCCAGCTCAAGTATAATGGTGGTGGCCATGAACAGAGGGAAGGAGTGAGTGGTTATACCTATAACTGGTTTTTGGGATCTACGTGTCTAAGGTTAAGCCCAGTACGAGTTTATCCTACAGCCCAACGCCAGTGCATCTATGACCAATGTTTGTGCAAGAACCGTTTCTGCGAACCCAAGCACCGCCCCGGGCCTGAAGATACAGCCATGCCGGCAGAAACAATGGGATCCAAAGAGCCCCAGGCCACCCCCCATGCCCGAGCAGCCCCCCAGATGTCCCAGAGATCCCAGGCCGAGAGGCAGCCACCGCCCCCCACCACAGACACCCGAGAAAGCCCCAAGGAGCCGAGGACACTGCACACCCCGCCACTGACCCCAAGACCCGAAGGGAGGGCTCAGAGAGACACCCGCCTGAGAACCCAGAGAGGAAGCAAAGGTCTACGCCAATGAGGCGCCCAGGACTGCACAGGACAGAGGTCTAGTAGGGACCGGACCCAGACCAGAAGGAACTGGAAACAGAAGCAGCACCGGCAGCAGCCTGCCCCAAAGGTGACGGTTTGCATTTTCAGCCGCCTGGGGCACTAAGGGGACGCTGCAAGTCGCCCCACCGGCCTCCGGGCGCACCGGTTGAGCCCCCCCCAGAGCTCCCCAGATCACCCTTCATTGACGTTGCCTACACGATGAGCCTTAGTTTTTGTCAAAGTCAAGACCCCAACCCAAGGGCCCCAGTTATATGTGACACCGATATGCGACACGCACAGCCCAGAGGAAGTAGATCTGCAGGACCCCAGCCCCGCAGGGCCTTTAATTTTGGTTTTGATCCGGATGCAACCCCACCCCCCACAACCCCTCCTGCCCCCGCATACTCTGTGTATGCTGATTATACAGATTTGATGATCCTGAAAAGTCTCAAAAGTAAAATGGGTTACGTGATCATGGATAGCAAAAAAGGGATTACCAAATCCAGATTAATTGTATCTCGATTAAACCTTTTGAAACTGGGCCCTGGTGATTCTTCTTAAACTGAAGGTTGATGTGATGCGTTCAGAGTCGGTCTGTGTTTGTAATGTCTTCTCTTCCTCAGGGTGACGATGGAGAGCTGGGTCTACCAGGAGCAGCAGGAGCAAAGGTTAGTCCTCAGTCCCACGTGGTGCACTCGGTCTGATACTGGGAGCGCTCACACCCACACTGTGTTGCTTCCTTCCAGCATTCTGAGCAGGACTCCGGCATCTTCAGTGGGTTCTTCTCTTTCTTAAGGTCCGTCCTCTACTGTGGGTGATGGGGAGCAGGTATTTGGGCTGTCGGCCTCTCTTTCCCCTCAGTTTCAATTCCTCTTCCACGTGTTCAACATCATAATCTTCCCCACAACCTCTAAGTGCTTCCCTTATATTCATCTGCATGCTTTCATTCTGGAATATTCCACTTCTGCTTCTCCTTTTCACCTTTTTAAAAAATAACAATTGTTAATCTTCCTTTTTTTTTGCCACAAAAGGGTTTTTTAAATCTTTTTAAACCTCCATCCATCTGTTCTCTCTCCTTAGGGTGCTCAGGGGTGACCCGGGACAGGAAGGAACACCAGGACAGACTGGTTTAGCAGGTCTTCCAGGTCCCATGGGACCAGTGGGACCACCAGGGCCACCTGGACCTCCAGGGCCACCACACGGGGGCTTTGTAAGTACTGGTACTTGATGTATTCATGTAAAGGAAAATTGAAAAAGATCAGTCTTTTAATCCATTTAAAAATATTTTTAAACCAATTAAAAAGAGACACGTTTTAGAAGTAACCTTGATAAACTACATTTACAGAAAAAAAATTTGCTACGCTGCACATGGCAACACCAAAATCAATCATCTTCAAAGCCAATGACTTTTCACTTCACTCTCCCACCAGGGGGCACACAACTGACTCTGTTTAGGCAAATGCTCTTCATCTTTATAGATGATGTAGACCAAGTAGTAACTATTAATCAATGTATTCTGGCATTTAAAATATTATTTGCATTTTTCTTCATTTATCCCCTCAGAGTGACGGGATGGATTCGAGGTGACCAACGGCCTTCCTGGAATCAGAGGCCCAATGGGACCACAGGTAGATCCATCACTTCCTTCTTTTCTTAAAGCTCCTGCTTATTTTCTTTTCTGCTTTCCCAGGGTCCACCGGGAATCGCAGGAACTACCAGTAAGAACCCAAAGACACGCTTTTGTCCCAGGTTGTTGTTTTTTAGGGAGTGGGAACATCCTTGTGTTTCTGTGTCGCAGGGAAAACCAGGTTACCTGGAATCAATGGAAACAAAGGAGCAGAGGGACCACGTGGACCTCCTGGGATTCCTGGTCTGGATGGTTTTCCAGGACAGTCTGGTAGGGGGAGTTGCAAGTTATTTGCTTTGTCCTTCGAATACCATCACTGATATTTGTGCGTAACGTCAGTTTTTTTTTGCTCAGGGTGATAAAGGAGACGAGGACAGAAGGGAGAGAACAGGTCAGGACACCAAAATAAGAGCACAAAACCCAAAGTTTGGCTGTATGATAAACAACATTGTGCATTTACTCTATTTAAGACTGGATTTTGTTTGTAAAACAGGGTACTCCAGGCCGGACGGCGGTGCACCTGGACCTCCAGGCCCTCCCGGACCTCCGGGGCAGATCCTCTACCAGACCGAATGGAGACGTGAGTTCAAGTCGTACATTTTTGCGTGGATACTGTATTCACCGTTATCGTTGACTTGTTTAACCTTGACCCCTTGCAGTTCTGCCTAACCTGGTTAACTGTGAAGATTTCAAAATTAAAGTTTCCATTCAAAATGTAAACGATAAAGACAAAAACTAGTTTTCTGATGTGGAAATGTGACAAACAAGTTGCATTTTTGGCTGCGGGACGAAGAAGGGTCAATGGTTACCTTGAATTAACACTCCACATGTTGATGTGCGAGTTAACCCTGAGTTTAACCTGAAGGCACTAACAGTCACTGGCTGCCTGGTTTGTGATGCACCTGCGTACTAACTGCCCTAACTGTGTCTCATGTAGTATAACGACATTTATTGGACTGAGGGGTGGCAGGTAAGTGGACACGCCTTCTGTGGCTCCGCCCTCAGTACTGACCCTAATCTGAAGTCACTCAGAGTGGGACCTTTAATTCTCACACTAAATCCATCTGTGTTCCCCAGGGTGGACCAGGAGTTCCAGGTCAAGCAGGTTTCCCAGTAAGTATCCCAGTTACATGCTCATGGTCCAGTTTAGGAACGCAAAGAGTCACTGTGTCACTATGTCCTTCCATCAGGGACCAGTGGGTCCAAAGGGAGACAAAGGGAGACTCTGGTCTACCAGGATATGCTCCAAAGGTAGGACCACCTACATGCATGCTCTCAACTGGTGGGTCAGGACACTAAAGTGGGTCAGAGAATAATTATCAGTGGATCATCAGAATTTGCAAGAGAAAAAGTTAAACATAAAAGCTGTGCTTTATTATGAAAGGGGCTTATTTACATATATGTAGGCTGGCTTTAGGTTCCAATGTGGACCCCTAAATGACAACCTGCAATCAAAAGTGCATTAAATATTGCACTTTAAACTTTATTTAATGCATCATTTTACTGTTTGGCAACATTTTCACAGAGAAATAACGCTTTTTTTAATTTTTTTTCACCTTATATGCACATGGTGCCAAAGGGTAACGCTACATGTAGTTCAATCTTTTTTTTACAACCGCTATCATGTTTTACTATTGCAATGAAATAAACACATTTTTTATTGCATAGTTTTGACCGTCATCAGTTTTTATTAAGGAAGGGTCAGAAAAACTTTATTGGGAGAAGATATACAAAAGAGACGGTAGTGGTACACCTGGGTGAGGGGGAAAGCAACAGGGGAGAGGGAGTTAGGGTCACAGGCATTTTGTGGCACTTTTGATTATTCAAACATGTTTTATAGTGTTTTAATAACTATAGTTTAGTTATTTTTCAGGGTTTTTTTAAATACACTTTGTTCTAAATGACCGCATTTTTCTTTTACACTTGTTACTTCTTTTTGGACCAAAACAATCTAACTGGGTTTTGATAAAACTGTGATCAGTCTTATATTCACTGATGCATAAGCTTGTATCATATCATTTTCCATCTGTATTTTAACACTGTAAAAAGACACCATCTGTCATGGAACTCGCAGTTGGAACGTTTTTAATCAATGAACATGACAAGTTTAATATTTTGTTGGATTGTGGTATGTTATGAAGAGGTAATAGAGCACAATTGATGAGTTTGTATTAAAGGATTTGACTCTCAGACATTGTTTAATGTCACTCAGGGACAAAAAGGTGAGCCAGGCCTGATCATAGGTGCTGATGGAAGACCTTTGTACATTGGTGGCTTGGCAGGACAGCCGGTTAAAAAACAAAGTTTATAACATTTAATGTACATCATTCCCTTCAAGTCTTCAATGATCCATGCTTTTGATCCACAGGGTGAGCCTGGAAGCCCTGGACCTGAAGGCCCTCCAGTACGTATTAGTTTGAATCTCATCACACTCCCAGCTGTGACATTTGTTTCTAATTTTAGTGACTTTTTCTTTCAGGGTCCATTTGGTCCTGCTGGACCAAAAGGAGGAGATCGGTTTTCCTGGCAGACCGGTAAGCTAACGCTAAATATTTGGCTAGGTTAAAGCCTTGTCAGAACATCTGAGAGTGTCTCTGTTTCAGGGTCGACCAGGTTTTGAACGGCGTCAGAGGAGAGAAGGAGATTCAGGAAGTGGATCTGGATATGCATACCCTGTGAGAGTCACTTGTTTATTGTTATGATCTCATTGCAAGAGCCCCTCTTTAATCTGCTGTTATCAGGGTCCACCTGGACCACCAGGGCCCCCTGGACCACCTGGATCTGCTTATCCTGTGGATGGATCCAGAGTGAGTGGAGACAGCAAAACAAATGTTGATGAACTATTAAAAGAGTTCTACATTGCTTAATTATGTGTCATCTTTTTTTTTCAGGAATACGATGATTCCTCCAGGTTATTCAGGTCAGTCCACTTCTTAATTATCTGCAGAAACCAAAGATGCTTTTAATCCTCTGAGACTAATCTTATACTCAGCATTTGACCACAATTAGAATATTCTTTGTTGTTTGCAGTTAAAGGAGACAAAGGTGATCCCGGTCCTCCAGAAACCTGGTCATTCCAGGTAAAGTTACTTTGTATTGCATCTGTGCACATTTCTTTGACAATAAGGCCATAGAGGTATCAAGGCCTGGTCTTCTATAATATACCAGGATTGGTCCTCGCTACTAACTGGAAGTTATGGAAGAAGGAAAATTGGCCGCCTCGCTACAGCTGCAACTATTTACCCATCAGATCTGCTCCTTAATTTGCCCTCCCCTGTCTCTCTTTCCAACTGACCCTATCCACACCTCACAATAATCTAAACATGACCTGTGGTCACATTTAAACCCTTGGACTAATTTTGTGTGGCCTCCAAACAATTAGGATACAAAGAACTCCAAAAGCACATTATGACCAAAAATGCGCAAAACAACAGTAAAAACAAACAAAATGACTCTAGAAAGCGTGCAAAATTGCAGAAAACTAGTACAAAACAGAAATAGACAAAATTACATTAATAGACAAAATGACTCAGAAAGCACACAAGAGAACATATACGTATACTAACAAATGCTAAACAAAATATACAAAAATACACATTTCCGTGTGTAATGCTCAGATCGGTCATTATTCTAAAGGCTGACATGAATGTTGACCGTTCACTGTCTAGTAAAAAATCTTGTTGGGCCTACTGCTCAGTGTTTTAATGGTGTAGATTCCAATGTGTAAATGATCTCAATTTTCTGATCCAGGTTACGGGTCGTTGGACTTTTACACTTTAAAGGTAATCCTTCCCACTCATGACTCCATCATTTTGGTGTTTCTGCCGTGTGTGTGTGTGTGTGTGTGTGTGTGTGTGTGTGTGTGTGTGTGTGTGTGTGTGTTGTGTGTGTGTGGTGTGTGGTGTGTGTGTGGTGTGTGTGTGTTGTGTGTGTGTGTTGTGTGTGGGTGTGTGTGTGTATGTGCGGGTGCGTGCGTGCGTGCGTGTGTGCGTGCGTGCGTGCGTGCGTGCGTGCGTGCGTGCGTGCGGGCGTGCGTGCGTGCGTGCGTGCGTGCGTGCGTGCGTGCGTGCGTGCGTGCGTGCGTTCGTGCGTGCGTGCGTGCGTGCGTGCGTGCGTGCGTGCGTGCGTGCGTGCGTGCGTGCGTGCGTGCGGTGCGTGCGTGAATGAGAGATTTTCAGAGTTCCTCCTCCTATGATTCTTGCAGAATGAGCTAAAAGGGGATAGCGGCCGTAAAGGAGAGAAAGGCGAACCTGGTGGACCACTTTACGACCCTCGCTATGGAGGTGGAGTTGCAGGGGTGCCTGGACCTCCTGTAAGGAGAAAATGAAACCTTAAATTCACTCCTATGTTTTCCAATGTCTTAACATTCACCCGTGTCCCTGTTTCCTGGTTAGGGCCCTCGAGGGGAATCCATAGTTGGACCTCCAGGCCCTCAGGGCCCGCCAGGATCACCAGGGAGGGGCTACGATGGCCAACCGGGACCTCCAGGGCCTCCCGGACCTCCAGGGCCATATCTGACAGGAACTCACGGAGGAACACAGAGTAAGTCAGGACTGAAAAACTCAAATACAGTGTAGAAATACTCTGCTACTGTACTTAAGTAGGTTTTTAAAGTATCTGTACTTTTCTGACAACTTTTTATTGTTACTTATTGCACTTTTACACAAACATCTGTACTTTCTACTCTTTACAATTAAAAAATTGACTCAATACGTTCCGCAGCAAAAGCAAACTGCTGAAAAAGCTGCGTTACCAGTTTGGGCCGATTGTGTCAAAGTAAAGACGTTGAATCGGTACTCTTTCTAGTACTATTACTATCACCAGAGTACACTTTAAAGTACCTGTCTATTTACTGAAGTAGAAGATGAGTCTACTTCAGCCACCTCTGGGGTTTGTGCATAAAAATACCTCAGAGTATTCTGTGCATGACTTTTGTTTGACTGACAGCTATCAGTATTCCTGGACCCCCGGGACCACCCGGAGTGCCTGGGCTACCCGGACACTCTTCAGGGGTGAGCACAAACCCTCACTAGTCTGTCATCCTTAGAGTGAGGGATGAGAATCCAACAGAGCCTTCAGCGTATTTTGTGTCGTAGGTGACGGTGCTGAGGACTATGATACCATGGCCGCCACAGCGAGGAGACAACCTGAAGGCTCCCTGGTGTACATCATCGACCAAACCGACCTTTACCTGAGGGTCCGGAATGGAGTCCGTCAAGTCCAGGTGAAAAAGGGCAATCATTTCTAACATTTAAATAAAAAGGTGCTCAGAACCTTAAAACAAAAGACCATTGGGGTACCCATGATTGACCTCAGACAGCTGCAGTTAGACCTGAAGGACTTTCAGAACTCCTTAGATTCTAGAACATTTGATAGGAATAGGCCGCTGAGCTCCTTCTACAGTCTTTCTCTATTCATCAGATGTTCTTTGTTTGAACTTGTCTCCAGTCAATCAATTCAAGGACATTTGAGAGGTTCCTTTCAGTTTTTTGGACATCTTTGTTGAATAACTTAATTCTTTCTCTTCCAGCTCGGGACGTACATTCCTCTACCACAAGATGACGTGAGTATGAAAAAGCACTTTTCTTCCCAAACCTACGAACATGTCCTGTTTTTCTAACCGCTACTGTATTTTTAGGGAAACGAGGTTGCAGCAGTGGAGCCTGTGCCCGCCGTCCCTTACACCCCAGAGCATTACCCAAACCCTGAGTCCGAAAGTCCTCCGGAGAACCCCGATCCTCAGTCAAATCCACATTCCCCAACCCACTCCGACCCCCGATACCAACCTGATCCTCGATACGGAACAGATCCTCGATACGAAACTGATCCTCGATACGAAACAGATCCTCGATACGAAACAGATCCTCGATACGAAACAGATCCTCGATACCAACCTGATACTCGAAATGAACCCGATACTCGATACCAACCTGATCCTCGATACCAACCTGATCCTCGAAATGAACCTGATCCTCGACATGTACCTGATCCTCGGTACCAGCCTGAGCCTCAGTACCCAGTACCATCAGATCCCAGGTTCCCCAGTTATGCAGATCGTGTCAACCAACCAGATGGAAGGTACTCTATCCCAGACAATCGCTACGCAGTCACCCCACCAAGAAGACCACCTCCATCTGTTCCCCAGATTCCAGTTCACCATCACACCTCAGGACCAGGGGTGAGACAACCATCTTTCTTTGTCTATGTCTGTTTGTTGCTGAAGTAGATTACCAGAACTCTTCCCTGTGTGCATGCAGCTACACCTCATCGCCCTGAACCGCCCTCAGACCGGCGCCATGCGGGGGATCCGAGGCGCGGACTTCATGTGTTTTACTCAGGCTCAGGCCATTGGGTTGAAGGGCACTTTCAGGGCCTTCCTGTCCGCTAAACTCCAGGATCTCCACAGCATCGTCCGCAAGGCAGACAGAGACCAAATGCCTATCGTCAACTTAAAGGTGTCCCACTGGTTTTTTGGTCAATTTTATTGGGTTTTTTATGAGTAAGCTAGTTGTAGACAGGATGGCCAAATAGTAGAGAGATTTGTTCTGTTCTTTAACAGTTTCTCAAAGTAATGCTTTACTTTGGTTTCTGATTGGTTCAATATGGGTTATATACAAAATTGACCCAAACCAAAGATCAGACACTAACATATAGTGCTATTCAGATCAACAAAATGGGTTGTTCTTGATCCACTGTATTTTGCGTAACTCCTGCTGCTAAGATAACAGGCTAACTTATACAGCTAACTGATCTATAAACAAGACAAGCTTGCACAAGAGCATCAGGTGGAAAAAACACTACCACCCCCATGAAAACCCATGAAAGCCATGTTTTCATGGGTTACGGGCTCAGAACTCAAGATGTCCCCAGCTTGCAGTTGTTTTAAAACTTGTATAGCTACATTAGTCATATTAGTGTAGAATACTTTCTCTGCAAAACATGTGAGACAAACATCCCAAAAGCACAAATACCGACAGAACTACTGTACAACAATTCCCTACATTACAGACGGCATTAAGCATCCCACTTCCCACAATACATCAATTCTTTGAGACATAAATGAGTAAATTTGAGTTGCATCACTGCAACAGCACCAAGCACTGGTGACACAAAAGGTGGCGCAAGTGCCCAGCGTGGTAAGTTGGATACTGTAAGAAGAAAAAGGACAAGATGAGAAATGGTTAGATCGGGGGCACTCCAGGTGGTGGGATGAGTTACTGCCTTTCTATTATTGGGTATTACCGATGTAACTGGAAGGGAAAGTGTGGATCAATGAAATCATAGAACACTGTAGGCAGATGTAATTTTACCAAAGAATAGAGCTCTTTTCTTCTTGTTGTCAGGATGAGCTTCTGTTTGACAACTGGAACAGCATCTTCAATGACGGCAGAATGAAGAGCAACACAGCGATTTACTCCTTTGATGGGAAGGATGTTCTCAATGACAACACATGGTGAGTGGATATCTGCTCAATCAAGCTGTAAAAAAAAACTCCCACAAAGGAAATATTAAAGGTCTAGTATTATGCAATTTTTCACCCATCTTCATTTAAGAACCCTAACAACATAGTATTTGAGGTTTATTTTCCCAAACTCGCCTCTGTAAAGTCACTTTCATGACCGCTCCTAAAAACAGGCACATATTTGGACTCCAGGGGCCCAGACCTTTCCCCAGATAGCTCTTTGGGCACCAAACAGGGCAACTTTTGTGACGATGCCCTGCCTTCACCATGTTTGTTTTACCTGTGAGGTAGATTGAGAGGGAGGAGCTCACATTCTTATGTAATGTAGGAGGAGCACGGATTGTCAGGTGGAGTTTCCCCACTCATGAAGGGGACAAAAATTCAACTCGCCCGTTTGGAGCTCACTTTTTACAAAATGTGGAATAGCAAGGGAGGGAGAAAACCAAACTTTTTCAACTTTGGCCTCTAAATGAGGCTAAAGCAATGTATATCCGTGTAAGCATAATCATTAGAAAGTGAATCTTTCATAATATTGCCCCTTTAAAAGTGGATTTCTTTCCTTCGTTGCAGGCCGGAGAAGATGATGTGGCACGGCTCAACCAGCGGGGGTCAGCTAAACTTAGACAACTTCTGCGAGGCGTGGCGCATGGCCGAGCAGGCGCTGACCGGCATGGCGTCACCGCTGCAGAGTGGCAGTCTGCTGCAGCAGAGCTCAGCCAGCTGCTCCAGCTCCTACGTGGTGCTGTGCATCGAGAACAGCTACGTGGGCCATGCCAGGAGATAGACACACACCACACACACACACACTAAGTGGACCAATTGAAAGCAGCGTTCAGGCTGTGCTCACACTTTAATCTCCAGCGAGATTCATTTTCTTTTTTTTTTAACAGTATGTTAAGGTTTTGTTTATTCAGACCTTGTCTGAATAAACAAAACCTCAACTTATCACACTTTAATCTGTTTGTGCACCCTTTGCACTGCTTGTAAATATGATTTTTCTTTGTTTGAACTTTTAGATTATGTCCATTTATGGTGCTACACAGAGTTATCTTTCTCGTTTCACAAGGGTCGGCTTTGTGCTCATTGGCTGTGTTGGACTGCCAAATATTAAGCCTTGTGTGCATTTATCCACCTCACTTAGCAGTAGTATTAGTAGTCACTATGGTAACGCAGCCAGTTTCCATCAACAAAGCGGGTTACCATGGTAACACAAGTCAGTTCTTTTCACAAGTATGTGAAAATGAACATTTCATTTCAGCTTTGTTACCGCGATGAGTCTGTTACCGTGGCAACAGAATGGTCCAGGAGAGTCTTAGTTACAGCAGCAGATTTAACTGTCTGTTACCAATGTTACAGATTCAACCAACGCCATTGGTTTACCGTAGTGACGGAAACATGTTTCCACTCTATCACCATGGCAACTGAAATAAATTCCCATTAGGGCACATGTGTAAAACTCGAGGCCCGGGGGCCAAATCCCAGCCCTTTAGAGCATCCAATTTGGCCCGCAGCAGAAAGTTTAAAAAAAAAAGAAATTACCAAATATTCCGTTGTAGATATCTCTTCCCTTCCAAATACAGTATTTCAATGAAACTCCATAATACTTGTGGATTGCAATTTCCAATGCTTTTATCGCAAACTGGAGTTGTTTTTAATTCATCATAATTTTCAAATGAAATAAAACATTTGTCACAAAATCAATTAAATTTAAAAGAGAAAATCTGCAGAAACTGATATAACTGCATATTTGGCCTCTAAACTAAAATGAGTTTGACACTGCTGCATTAGGGAGTGATTTACCAGGGAAACAGATAACGATAAAACATGACAGTTACCGCGGTAACACAAAATCGGACTCCACCACCAGCAGAGTGGGTGTATTTTAATAAACATTCTTTTGACAATCTGTTACCACCACAGTAATGAGTTTCAGTTACCATGGTTACCCCAGAGTCAGATTAAATACACCACAGTGTACAGGATTGCGTTGAACGCTGTCACTATGGTGATTGTCACTAGGAACTGATGGGGATTAAGGGAAAATGTTTCCATGAAAACAGACCGAGGGAAACAGTATCAGATGCCCTAGAAACAAAACTCACTCTGGGAAACTGGACCCAGGTTGTAAACTGTGGACACAGTGGAGAGTTGAATAATAGCTAATTCAATACGCCACTTCCTGATTGGATGCTTAATCCTCAGTCGAAGCCATTTGAGCCATAAACCGATGAAGTCCTTTGAATACTTAGCAGAGGAATATTTAGTTTTAGAACGGTCAAACTTCCCGAAACAACAGAAATGGACAGAAATAAGACGTCCAACAAGCACTGAACCCTTTATTTTCCAGTCTCTTTTAATTCATTCACGCAGGAGTTTTCCACATTGTCATACATTCACGTTTGTATCCTCTTAGTTTTGATCTGAGCTGAGGGAAATGATGGTATTGTTAGGTGTATGAAGCACGTCCTGTTGATTCCTCCTCCTCCTCCTTTTTTAGCCAAAACAAACCTAAAGGGGTATTTATTTTATATAAACGGCGCTTTTAGAGGTTTGATGTGATTGTGAGCACATCACCCTGAGGGGCCGCGGCTGCTGGATTAACAGAGCCAACGTGTGTGTGTCATCAAATAAAGAGAGTGGAAAACATAAGCCCGGGATGAGTTTTATTATTAAAGGGTGGATTCCAACAACAATTAATCTGCATTTGTAGCCAAAGTTTATTATCATTCCAGCAAGTTCATTATATCTATTTTTTTTTTTTTTTTTTTTTTTTTTTTAATAAATGTCAATTTTTCATTTACTCAGACAAAATTTACTTTGATCTCCTGAGATGTTTCGACTTTTAAACTGTCAGTCTTCCACAGAGACGTCTGCTGGTCGCTTTGATGTGTCCTTATGAGTTCTTTCTGGGTGTGGCCAACTTTACAGTTTGTAAGGCTGGCCACTCCTTCTGTTGCCTAATGGTCTTTGGAAAAGACACAGGTGGTGGGTGAGTGAAAATGTTGATCAGCAAACGTCTCTGAGGAAAACTGACAGTTGACAGTCTAAACATATCAGGAGATCAAAGTACATTCCTAAGAAAAAGTTGTCAAAATAATGAAACCTTAATAACTTAAATATTTTCGAGATCTCGATGGCTTCTTTGATCCAGCAAAGAAGCCATTGAAGTGCATCAAAATGATCAGCAGATGCCTCTGAGGAAGACTGACAGTTGAAACATGTCAGGAGATGAAAGTAAATCTTCTGAATAAAAGTTGTATGAATAAATGAAACTTTAACCTAACGTTTATTTCGCCCAGCATTGAAGGAACCTTGAACGCATCTTTATATTTATATAGCTTTACATTCCAATAGTTTTTGCCCAAAAATAAGTTTTCTGATAAAAAACAGGTCACTGATCGTCAGTCCGCCCTCTGACTAAACCCTGTGATGTCATTGGCTCCCTGCAAATAGGAGGCGGAGCCAGCAGCGACCCTCTGTAGTGGTTCAGTCCGATCACTAAAGAGCAGAAGACACCGATGTCGACAAAAGTCGCAGCACACGATGTTCACGGCGTCCGGCTCGGGTCCAGGACGCTGCTTCGGCCGTCCATCCCAGCAGCAGCTTCAGAGCCTTCGTCGTCATCTTCCTCATGTCCTGCCGTGGGTGCAGCAGCACGTAGGCGGCATCTTCGGTCAAGTTCAGCCCACTGACAAAGAACCGCGCTGAGGACGAGAAAGTACAGACACTACTAAAAGATTCCTCCTTTATCTGCTTTTTTAAAAACACAAACAGTGAATCTAAATGTACAAATTTGCTGATGGCTTTGATGTTTTCTTAACTTCCGCGTAGTAATTCCAGCAAGTTAATCTTGTCGTCTTTGGAATAATATAGTAAGGTTTCGTTTATTCAGATCTCTTTTTTCAGAAAATTGACTTTGATCTCTTGACATGTTTCAACTGCCTGTCTTCTTCAGAGGCGTCTGGTGATCGCTTTGATGTTTCAAACATACAACTTAAGCTTAGTAATTTTCTGAAAAAAGTTGTCTGATTAAATGAAACCTTAATATATTATTTTTTAAAAAGACAAAATGAACTTGTTGGAATTACTAAACGCTTCCTCCTCTGTCAGGTACCTGGTCGTCCTCTGAGCTTCTCCTGGTTCAGGTAGGCGATGACCTCATGTGGGTTGGCGCTGTCCGCATACCTGGAAAGTTTAAAAAAAAATTATGATACCTGTGAGCTAGGGTGAAATTATTATAAACATATAAATGTGATGATTTTTTTTTTTTTTAAAGTTTGAGTCTGAGTCATGGTTAAATAATATTTATCAATATATAAAAAATGACTGAAACTTGTAAATAGTTTATTAAATAGACAAAGAACACTTGTAAAGTATGGTTAAATGATTAGAAATAAGTTGTGAGCTATGGTTAAATTATCAATACATAAAATCCATTAAAAAAGCCATTAAAAAACAGAATATTATATATATAAAACTATGGATTTTAAAAATGACTTTTATACAAACAAATGTATAAAAAAAATACATTCTGTAATGTATGGTTAATGCATTTCCACATAAAAACTCAAAGTAATATATCAGGGGTCCCCAACCAATGGGTCGTGGACCGTTACTGGTCCATGGATCATTTGCTACTGGGCCACAAAGAAAAAAAGATTTTTTATTAAATTTTTATGCACGTTCTGGTCATTTTATTAAGGAAAAATTGTCACTTTTGTGACAAAGCGAGGGCGCACAGATGCCGCTGTGGAGCCCGTTTACTACGTTTACTGTGAGTAAGTTATCCAACCTGTACGGTGTGGCCGGCCACAGCTCAGGGTGTTTCAGCGCCACCTGCTGGTCATCGTAGGAAATGATGACCTGATGACCTCTGGACCAACAGGAGCGCAGAGTGGGGACGCACTACACACACACACGGGTTGGGGTCAATTACATTCTAAAGTAGAAACGAAGCCCTTCCTCTTGTGTTAGCATCTCTTATTATAAGGGGTCAGTTTTGCGTACCTGTGAGGAACAGATCTTCCCTCTAAACTCAGAATTAATGAAATTCAGCAGATCCTGGTGATCTTGCTCCGTCACAGATTCAAAGTGTGAGCAGCAGAGCAGCAGCACTTCCTGTTTATGAGCGTCCAGCCAATGGGAGAGCTCCGTCAGCGCCTCCTGTGAACCACAGGCAGCTCCATCACCTGAGCTCCACCCATCAGCAGGTCATGTGACACGACCACTCCCTCACCTTCACCGTGGTCAGCGTGTAGAGGCCGTGGGCGAAGAACAAACACTGGCTCTTTGGCTTCTTGGCGATCCTCAAGTCCAGGAACCGAACCCCAAGGTCACACTGACGTCTGAGGCTCGTCTGCTGCTCAGGGGAGCACAGAGAAGGGGTCACACTTTACAGATTGAAAACCATTCGGTGACTGAGACAGTAAAGAAAACAGAAGATAATGGAAACTTTTACAGTTATTTATTAAAAAAAAAAAAAAAAAAAAAAACTTTAAAGTCAGTAAGACCTTTAGGATTCAATAATAGTGTCTTAAGGCGCAGATCGTAAAGTTGCGCATTCTAAAATAAATGGCAACTTTTCGCAACATGTAGCAACAAACCACGTTTACTTTTGACCAGATTTACAGCATTATTTGTGATATTTACTTTTCTCGTAGAAATATGTCAATGTTAAATCTAACCAACAAGTTTGCATCAATGACCTTTTATTCTGGTACCACAATGAATTTGCATATCAGCTAAATATTTAGTTTCACCCGTGACATTTAGATTTAGATTTCACATTTAAAGGGGCAGTATTATGAAAATGCACTTCATAATGGTTTTGCTACAGTTACAAAGTTATGTTTCCTCAATTTTTATTCCGCATTTTGTAAAAAGTCAGCTCCAAACGGGCGAGTAGAATTTTTTTTTTTTTTTTTTTAGCGTCGTGACGTCACAACACGGAAACTAAAAAATAACATACGTTATTGTAACAAGCTTGGTTTGTTGATAAATCTGTTGCAAAAAAGTTTCTGTTTATTTTAGCATGCGCAACTTTACAATCGGCAGGATTTTATATGTGATTAATCAACATTTTGTCTCCAGATATAATTGCAATGTTTATCAATTATGATTTTAGGAAGAAAGAAAAAAAAGTTTTGTTTTTTCAAAAATAAAACTAATGATAAAACGTGGGATTGATTCATGTTTCAGTGGATCTGTTTCCTAGATGAAGATGTAGCTTTGATGAGTTAATGGGTCTTGTGGTACCTGTGTAGTGGCCCAGCGTTCCACACACGGCCGGGTCCAGCAGGGACAGAGCTGGTCTGAGAGCCGTAGAAGAGCCGGCTCTGAGCGGAGCAGCGGGGAGGAGCCGTCCAGGCAGTAGGACATACTGTCATGGCTCCCTGTGGGCAAAACAAAACCACGTGACTCACTTCATTCAGAGCCTGGTTCGGTTCTTCTAATAAAACTCGTTCTCACCCGGGATAGCGAGGTCCCACAGCGGGACGTCCAGCAGCTGCTCCGGGAGCCGGGACATCCAGTCCTGGTTTGGTCCGAGCGGCTCCCGGTCCTCCATCACGGGCCACTTCCTCTTTTAATTTATCATCCGCATAGAACGTCAAGTAGCAGCTTCCGGTTTAGAATTTCAAAAATAAATCGAAGAAAAATATGCACTTAAAAAAACCAAAACGATTTTAATGGTGGATAAACGTAACGTGTGATTTTAAATTTATATATATATATATATATATATATATATATATATATATATATATATATATTTTTTTTTTTTTTTTTTTTTTTTTTTTTTTTCTAAGACGGTGCATTCCTGTTTCAAGTGTGTATTTCCTGTTTTCACTTTTACAACAAAACGTACCTTTTTAGTTACCTAGGTGTGCATTACGAGCTGTATAACTGTAGTCTATATATATATATATATATATTTCAAAGTGACCGTTACAAAAAATATACAAATCTATGAAAATATTTATGGCTTAAACTTGGACTTTTGTGGCTTTTGCGTCCCATTTGGTTCAATCTGGAACGTGGTGAGTAATTAGTGATTACTTAGCTAAGATTAGCTTCACGTTACTGCTTTGCTAACTTTAACTCCACACTTTTTAATGACTTTTTAAAAAATATAAAATATGAAAGGAAAGTATTGTGCAATATTGTTTTCATTAAGCCAATATTGTGTCGTGAACTCAGTCTATTTAATTATTATTTTCCTCATTACCAGTCTTTTCCACCAGAGAGCGCCATTTACATTAGAACTGCTTTTAGTCTTTTATTCACCTAGGTTGACCTGTATATATATGTATGAAAGTCTGAATATATATGTATATGGAAGTTGAATATATATATAGGACATTTTAAATATATATATGGCTTCACCCAACCACTAACCATGAGTGAATTTGTTCTTGTTATTTTTCATATTTTCTGAAAAATGGCCAAAAATCCTAAATTCTGTCAGGGTATGTAAACTTATGAGTACAACTGGTATTCAGACTTTAATTCATTCATAAAGTTCCATAGTATATATATATATATATATATATATCTATATATATATATATATATATATATATATATATATATGAAAGAGTAACAACTCTGTTTTTATTTTTGTTTTGTTTTTTGTATTGAGTAATAATGTTGTTTATGTGTACTTAAAGTTAGTAAACTACTTTTGGTTTATTTATTCTAACAAATAATTAAAAAAAAAAACAAAAAGCTAATATAAGGAATTGCTAACTTGAAACTAATTAATATTTAAACTTTATGTCTGAATGAAAGTGTTGAAATGTAATATCATTTTTCAATGGTAAATCGCACACACACACACACACACACACACACACACACACACACACACCACACACACACACACACCCACACACACCACACACACACACACCACACACACACAACACACACACACACACACACACACACACACCACACACACACACACACACAGACAGTCGATCACAGCCGGTGGAGCCTCAGACTGCTCTAATAGTTCTTTACGAGTCTCCTGATGGCCTTCAGTACGCTGACCTTTCAGAGTCAAAGCCTAAATGTCTGTCTGTGTATGTGCACGTGTGTGTGTGTGTGTGTGTGTGTGTGCACAATATTATAAAACTAAAGTATTATAGCCATTAAAAAAAAACATTCAAACTCAGATCTGCTGAGATAAGACAGTCGAAAAAACCAAATAACCCCCAAAAGACAAAAAAAGAACAAGAATGATGGATAAAACTGTTATAAAAAAGACAATAATGCAACTAACTGGAGGTGCAAATCATTAAGAATTAAACTAGCAAATGTAAAATTAGGAATGTAAAAATAAAAATTCAAACAATTGCATGAAAACACATAAACAACACAGAAAAAGAAGATTAAACTTTTTTGGTGATTGTGACGTTTGACGCCATGGTATTTTTAATTTGTTACCACGGTAACCAACAGATCACATGTTCTATTTCCTGTTATCTTAATGGTGACGCTGTTGCGACACGTCCCCTAGTGATTGTACAACAAATTAAATTCTTCACCAACAATTCTGTCACTGTTGCCATGGTAACTGTAGCCATGTAACAGGTGCTTGGTAATTTTTCGTCACTTTATTGTGTCGCTATGATCATCCTGTAGCTACTATTGCCACGGTGACCGCTACTACTGTTGCAGCTTCCAATAGGTTGTTGCCATGGATACGTTGTAGCCAAGAGTGATGGAAAGAAAGAAATGAAAGAAAGTGACTATTGTGATTGTGGTATTTTAATTTGTTACTATGGTAACCAAAGGGCCATTATTTTAATGGTGACGCCCCCTAGTGGCCTTACATCAAAGTCAATTTTTCAACATCAAAAGTCACAGTTTACTGCACTTGTGTGTGTGTGTCTGCTACCCTTTATTGTGAAGGAACCAGCATCAGGTGTGTTGAAGGATAAAAAGACTGACTAGCGTCCTTCAAAATAAAAGCTTTGAGCATGTGAGTGCAGATTTGCAATCCTGCTGCAGTGAAGGCGAGCTGGTGTCCATCCGTGGGAGGATCTGGAACGTTTCCTGCTGTCCAACAGTGTGAAGACGCCTGCTGAGGATCTCTCTCTCTCTCTGTGTGTGTGTGTGTGTGTGTGTGTCTACAATCAGAGGAGGAGGAGGAAGAGTGTTTACGTCCTTCGCTGCTGTTGCTGCAGGATCTTCAGACCTTCTTCCATCTCTGCAGAAATGAACCAAACCGCCTCCGTCTCCCATCAGATCGACTGTCAGCCATCCAAGGACTCCAAGGTAGGAGCAAAATTCACACCTTTATTTTGAAAGAGCACGTCTCACAGGAGAAGGTTATAGTGACATGTGTACAAGTTTGAGTAGCTTGAGTTTACAATGAATTAATCAGTCACTGACGACACTCAGTGGGGTTGAATTTTCCACATTAATAGATGAAGAAATGCATGTATTTGGCTTTGGATGTTTCAAAATAAAGCGTTAAACAGAGGGGGTAAATTAACATTCGAGATGATATGATGGAATTGATCCAAACTCAGTGTTTCATGCAAAGCTAGAGGAGTGCTAATCCCCCTCAATCCACGGAATAGGAAGGAATAATCCTCCACATGAGCGGAAAGGTAGTAGAAAGGTTCCTCACTCGCTTCTGGAATTAAAAAAAAAAAAATGCTTTTTTATTCGTTTCTGAGCCCGTTCACTGGATTAAAGCTTCATTCTGAATCTTCATGAGAACCAAAGCTTTTTTTCCTCTCTTTTCTCTCACATCTGAATGTAAAAACTCTCCTCACCCACCAGTGAACTTTCATCTACACTTTCTGGCAGCTGTGTCCTTCAAAATAAAACCCCAACAGGGAGTGTGAAGGTTTTCACTTTTGCATTTTTACCACACACACACACACACACACACACACACACACACACACACACACACACACACACACACACACACACACACACACACACACACACACACACACACACACACACACACACACACACACACACACACACACACACACTTATCTTCACCATCATCAAACAGTTTCCTCCTGTTCAGCTTCGGGTTGCTTAGTAACTCATTATTCCCGGACACACACACACACGCACACACACGGCTGTGGATCAGGCGTGTGGGAGAGAGATACAGTATTGATCCCAGTGGACCGAGGAATGCGCTCACTTCATCTCGTGCACTTAAGGTCAATTTATTTTGAAAATCCGAGCCTTGAACTCTTTGATGGGTTTTTAAAGTATGTGTGTGTGTGTGTGTGTGTGTGTGGTGTGGTGTGTGTGTGGTGTGTGTGGTGTGTGTGTGTGTGTGTGTGTGTGTGTGGTGTGGGTGTGTGTGGTGTGTGTGTGTGTGTGTGTGTGTTGTGTGTGTGTGTGTGTGTGTGTGTGTTGTGTGTGTGTGTGTGCGTGTGTGTGTGCTTGTTTGTGTGTGTGCGTGGTAGAAGTCTCTCGTTCTCTATTTATTCTTCGTTTTATTCTACATTTCACCTCATAAAAGGGGATAAAAAAAACCCTGAAATATTTCATTATTACAACATAGAGCTCATTTTTAGACAACAGCGACTCTGATTTAATAAATAACACATTAAATAATCGTTAATAGCGGGGAGACAAAAGATCGATATGACGATAATGGACGCACTACCACTAAACATATATTTAATTTAATAAATTATTTAGTTTAATGGTTTGTCTGTTTGGCATCCTATTTATGATTTACGTTCTCAGCAGACGCCTCTGAGGATGACTGGCTGTTGACAGCCGAAAACATTGTCAGGAGATCAAAGTACATTTCCAGAAAAACAATGTCTGGATAAATTAAACCATAGCATATTATTCAAAAATAAGATGTTAATAACTTGCTGGAATTAAATAAAAAAAGCAAACTTATTTATTCAAATCAATTCAATTCAATTCAACTTTATTTATACAGCACAAATTACAACAAAGTCATCTTAAAGCGCTTAACAAAATATAGTTGCTATGGTTGTGTGTATATTTATGTGTTGCTGAGGGTCAGAGGAGTTTCTTTGGAACCATAAGGAGGAAAATCATACATTAAAGACACAAATTATCATTTATTTACGATAGAAACACAAACAACACAAATAGAAAAAACAATAAAATAAACAGTGTGCAGATGGATACAGAGTATTACATTATTAAATGTATTATTATTTTTTTATTCAGCATTATTATGTATTTTTATGCATTATATATTATATATTCATATATTTTAGATTTATAGGTGAAAATATAGAATACAGTTGTTTAAGATTGTGTTGCTCTAATTTTAAAAAGAATAATAAAAAACATAATTAATCAGTAAGTTTAAAAAAAATCAATTAATTAACTGACTGCTGTTTATAGTTTATTCTCAAACATATCGCCAAAACATACAGTAATTATTATAATATATTTAAACAATGTAATCTGTCAGTCAAGAAATACTTTTTTTTAAAAATTAAATAAACTTACCTTTTAAATTTATATTTCACACAAAGAGTGATATATATATATATATATATATATATATATATATATATATATATATATATATATATATATATATATTACTGTTACATTTACTAAGCCTTTGAAATATTTTCAGGCGACCCCATTTCAATTCCAGGGGACCCCACATGGGGTCACAACCCCAAGGTTGAAAAACCTGGAGTTATTCAGTAAGTGATGAAAGTCTGTAGATTTTCCAGGAGGGATGTGATGTGAGTGGTGGTGTTTACATTCCCGTTATTCCTTTTAGCCGCAGAACTCTAAAGGAATATTGATCCTCATGTCCCTTTCGTTTTGGAGAAGAACTAAAAATGTCCACAAATCAGAGTGGATGGTTTTGTTAATCAGACCTGAGGCTGAGATCAGATCAGTGGTTGGGCTGATTCTAGCCACGTCGGACCATCTGCTCACACGGAGGGAGATGAATCAGTGGCCAACAACATGTTAGCGTCTAATTATACCTTCGCCCACTCAGGAACAACTCCCAGTGAGCTGCAGTGGTCCCATTGGGAGAGATTAGAGAACTAAGACTCTGTCTGATCATTGGTGATGAAACACAGGCAGATAACACAGCACACCTTCAAACAGGTCAGGTGGACTATCACAGAGTCAGATGGGAGGAGTTGTAGTCATTTAAAATGGGAATAATTAAACATTTAGACAGATTAGGGACAACTTTGTTGGAGAAACTAATTTTGGGCATAAGAATAACATTTCTAGATTAAAGCAAAAATATAATGTCGGACGACTTTTTATCTTATGACTATTACTTTGTTTTTTATAATTATGGCTTTTTATCTCATAACTATGACTCATAATTATGACTTTCTATCTCATAATTAGAATAAAGTCAAAATGTCCAGAATAAAGTTGAAATATAATATCTCACTTTCTATCTCATTATTATGACTTTCTGTCTCATAATTATGACTTTCTATCTCATGATTGACTTTCTTTTTCATCATTAGGACTTTTTTTTATCTCATAACTATGACTTTTAATCTCATAAATATGACTTTCTATCTCATAATTAGAATAAAGTCAAAATGTCGAGAATAAAGTTGAAATATAATATCTCACTTTCTATCTCATTATTATGACTTTCTGTCTCATAATTATGACTTTCTATCTCATGATTGACTTTCTTTTTCATCATTTTTCATCATCATTTTTTTATCTCATAACTATGACTTTTAATCTCATAAATATGACTTTCTATCTCATGATTAGAATAAAGTCAAAATGTTGAGAATAAAATCAAAATGTCAAGAATAAAGTTGAAATATAATGTCGGACAACTTTCTGTCGTAATTATGACTTTCTTTCTCATAATTAAAACTTTGTCACAATTATGATGGTCTATCTCACAATTATGACTCTTTCTCATAATTATGACTTTTTATCTCATAACTATGACCTTTTATCTCATACATATGACTGTTTTTCTCATAATTATGACTTCATTTTTCTTAATTATGACTTTCTATCCCATAATAGACATATTTTCTCATACTTATGACATGTCTTAATTATGAGAAAGAAAATCATAATTATGACTTCTGTCTTAATTCTGACTTTCTATTTCATAATTCTGACTTTCTATCTCATAAGTATGACTGTCTTTCTCATAATTTTGACTTTTAATCTCATAATTGTAACAGCAGAAGAAAGAAAACTGCACCTCTGTATTGTGGCCAGCAGAGGGCGGTCACACACTACGTTGCTCTGCTGTGAGCCATGATGATGCTGCAGGTTTTCAGTCTTTCTGCTCTAATGTGAGGAGAATAAACATTTGACTGGTTATAGAACAAAAAAAAAAACATACATTTCTTTTTTTTCAAAGAAGTCATTGATCCTATTTGTATTTCAAACTCAGCCCTGATTAAGGATCATTTACTCCACAGCTGATCAATTCTTTATAGGTTATTAGGCAAGATGCATCCTGGGTAATGAGTCCTGTCACTAATGTTTTTTTCATATTTTTTCATGGAAAGGAAACTCCCTTTCACAATAAAATATGTCCATAAACTCACAGTAAATACTTAAAATCATCACTTTAGAATAATGAGCAATCTGAGTATCAACACAGGGAAGGAAATAAGGTTTGTGTGTTTATTTAGTAATTTTTTAGGAGTAATTTTGTGTAGTTTTGCTTATTTATAGAGTCATGCTGTGTGTCTTTACTGTTTTTGTGTGAGTTTGAGTAATTTTGTGTATTGTCGTTCTCATTTTGTGTACTTTTGTTGGTGTTTTGGGAGTAATTTTGCATATTTTTGGTGTTGGCTTGTGTGCTATGAATCATTTTGTGTATTTTCCTTGTCCTTTTTGTATATTTGATTGTTTTTGGAGTCATTTTGTGTAGTTTTGTTGCCATTTTGCTTGTTTACGCAGTCATTCTGTGTGTCTTTGCAGTTTTTGTTTGTATTTTTGTGGTCATTTTGTATACTTTTCTGTCATTGCTGTGTGATTTTGTTGTTGTTTCATGTGTTGTGAGTCATTTTGTGTATTTATCTTGTCCTTTTGTATATTTTATTACAATTTTGTATGTTTCTGGAGTCATTTCGTTGATTTTTCTTGTCCTTTTGTGCATTTTTTTCTTGTCAATTTGTGTATTGCATATTTTGAGTCATCGTGTGGAACTATGCAGACATATCAAACTCATGGCCTGGGGGCTAAATTCAAGCTCTTCATAGCATCTAATGAGGCTCTGAGCATGAATATGCAGAGTAGGAACGACTGAGAAACATGAATTATTCAGTAAAAACCCTTTTTAGTTCAGTTTGATGTTCTTTGATCCAAAAGCAGGTTTATTTTTTATATGTATAAAACCAAAGCAGGGCTCAATATTGTTGAAATGGATTGGATTCATCTGCTTTAGGTTTGTTTCATCCAGAGTACATGTGTGATGTTGACGCCGACTTTATACTCGTAGCTGATTGGCTGTAAATAGTAGTGGTGTGACTCAATTAAAAAAAAAATCGAATTCATTAGAGTGTTTGTAATTATTTAATCACATAATATTTACCTCAAGAAACAACGTTTTTTCCAATTTAAAATGATTTTGGAATATGATTGAAACATAGAAAACAATAAATGAGCATAAACAACACAATTATGTTGATTATTTTTTTTTATCACTGAGCTCTAACATAATGTGCAGATTGAATAAATAATCATATTGCATTGTTCACAAAGCACAAACTTAAGTTTAATTAAAAATATATACTTTTTTTCTGGATTTTTTGTGAACTTTTTGTGTGTTTTTGTATATTAAAATAAATTTAATTTAAAAAGTCGGAATAATTAGTTTTAACTGGCAAATGATGGGCATGACAAATCGTGAATGTGGTTAAATTGGCAAAAATAAGAAGGAAATATGGTGAAAAGAGGTTAAAAGTGACAATAAGGCATCAACATATGCAACATTAGGTGGTAAAAGTGATGAAAAGGGTTTATTAGTACCGAAAATGTCTTGAAAGTTGAAAAGGTGCAGAAAAGGCATTGAAATTTGAGTGAGAAGTGGCAGAAATGGGAGTAATTGAGCAAAAATGCATTATAAGGAGCAAAAATATGGCAAGAAAAAGTGATGACAATAGGTTAAAATATGATAAGTTTGGTGTAGTGGCAGAAAAAGTGTAAAAATAAGAAAAAAGGGGCTCTAAATGTAAAAAAAACATATCCTTAGTTTCTTGAAGGCATCCCAAATGGGGTCATGACCCCAAAGTTGAGAACCCCTGATATAAAGTGCATTCCTGGCACCCGTTGCTTTTAGCTTTAATAACAAGAAAGGTTGTCTTTGCATCTTGAAAATGTGTTGATAAGCCGTTAGTCAGACACATGACAGTGAAACATAGCGGATGTTCCTCTGCTGAGTGTGAATCCCATGACTTCCTGTGACATCCATTTGTCTGAGTGTGAACACGTGGAGCAGGTGCTCGGCTTATATCTGCACACACGCTCGCAGCTCGTTGTCTTTGTGTCTGTTTGATTTACATCCTCAAAGCGCCGCGCTTTGCATGTTTTATCTGCGGTGGGACCGTTTCTTTCTTTGGAAGTCCTTCTTCACAGGCTGCCGGGGCTTAAGTCATCAGGGGCTTTTTAATCATAGAGGGAACAAATGAGTCTTAGCTTGAAAACAGACGGAAAGAGTAAAAATGTAAAATAGAATATGAATAGATTAAAAGTAAAAAATAATTACACTGTTGCAGGAAAATACAGTAAATGACAAGAAAAGACAGAAAATGCTCCAAAAACAGAAAAATTCAACAAAAAAAGAACAAAACAACAACATTAATACACAAAATGAATCCAAATAACACAAAACGACAACAAAAATACTCAAAATGACTCAAATTAATATACAAAATTAAAGAAAATGACAACAAAAGCACATAAAAAGACAACAAACACACAAAGATTGACTGCAAACCTATAGTACTAACAAACAAGCAAAACGACAACACACAAATACACAAAAATTACTCCAAATAACACAAAATGACTCAAAGAAATTTACGAAAGTACACAAAAAGACAAGAAAAACACAGAAAATCACTCTGCAAACCCACAGTACTAACAAACAAGCAAAATGACAACAGAAATACATAGAAATTACTCAAAATAACACAAAACAACAAAAAAATACACTAAATGACTTAAAGAAATATACAAAATTACAGAAAATGACAACAAAAGTACACAAAAAGACACGAAAAACACAAAAAAATTACTCTGCAAACCCACAGTGCCAACAAACAAGCAAAACAACAACAGAAATTCACAAAAATGACTCCAAAAGATGCAAAACAACAACAGAAATACACAAAAATGTATCCAAAAAATACAAAATGACAACATAAAATCACAATATGACTTAAAAAATATATATTTTCAGAAAAAATACACAAAAGGAGCAAGAAACAAGCAAGACAACAAACAAACAGAATGGTTTGGCCACGCCCAGAAAGAACCCATAATGACACATCAAAGCGACAGTTGACAGTCGAAAGGTGTCAGGAGATCAAAGTAAATTGTCTGAATAAATGAAACCTTAACATATTATTTATCCTCGTTTCTACCCATCAATGCAAAGTTTTTAGATACATTTCATACTGTGCTTATTAAAAGTTATTAAGTGCTTAAGGAAAGTCGTTGGTATCTTCTTCTCTTGAGAAGCTGTCAGCAATTAACCCGCAAACATCAGGAGGTCCCAGATCAGAGCCCTGTGGCCTGCCGTCTGCAGGTTAATTACATTCACCTTTTATTCCCAAGGGTTCAAACTAATCAGACAGCAGGATAGTGGCTTAAAACCAAATTAACATGCTCAGTGGGTTTAATTTCTACTCTAATATTGTGCTATACGTGTCCGGGTTTGATTAACTTTTACTTTTGGGCTAATTGGATATTGAGCGTTAGCTGGAAGAACACAAAAACTGTGGCTTTGCGTGAATAAACTCACGTTCAAAGATATATGTGATGAGCTCTCTAAGCTAACAGAGATGTCACGTTACCTCTGGATGGGGAAATCGTTCTGGATCTGGACACAGATTCTGGTCCGCTGGGATTTTATCCGCACACTCTCTGACGACACAATCCCAATCACTCATTTCCACAGCTTTAACGCTGAAGGGCTCAGAGTCCCTGAAGTCATAGTGTAGGAAGAACATGATGACTTCAGGGGGAGGTAAAAATACCACACACAGCTCTCTGGGGGAATATTACACAGCAGAGAATGTTTTTTTGTATCTCAGTATAATAACAAAATATGGTTAATTTTACTCAAAAATCTAAGATCTTTTTACATGAATATGCATCTTTTATATATACATAATCTATGCAGCATAGGTCAGAAAGGGATTTTGTAGAGCAGCATTTCAAAAATAAAACTGAAGATCTGTGTTTAAGTTGGTGTATAGACGCGCACAAATGGTTGTCGTGTAATTCTGTGTCTGAAAACCACACAGGTTAATTCAGCACCACAGACAGCTCCACACTACTCGCTTGCTTTTATTGTTTTCAGAATAAAAGCACAAGGTTTCATTTCAAATACTGCACATGTGATGATGGTGTTTTATAACAGGCAAAGTCACATTTCAAGCAAATCTAAAGGGAAAAAAAGTGAGAACGACATCAACAATTTCTGTTTTTAAAGAAAAACCCATAGTTTTAATATATTTAAATGCTTTACAATGTAGTGTAGTTACATTCATTCGTTTTTTTTTTAATATACTGTATATATTACTTAACAAGTAGTACCAACTACTTTTATTGAACATTATTATAAGATTAGATAAAATAGAAAAAGAAAAATAGACTTTTTTTTCTCCCCTCTACATGTGGTGCCCCCTGGATCGATGGAAATAAATGTATGTCTTTATTATTCAATCCCAAAAAATAAAATAAAACACACACATTTTCAATTTTTTAAAAAAAAATCACTTCAATCAAAAGAACTTTTTTAAATCTAAGATTATCAAAAAATAAACATGGGGGGTGAAAGTAACTAGTCACTTTTTCTTTGAGTGCTATTTATTTGAGCTACTTTTTACTTGTACTTGAGTATTTTATGTATGACTTACTTGTACTTGTACTTGAATAGAATTTTAATCCTGTAATAGTACTTCTATTTGAGTAGGATATATCAGTAGGCTACTTTTACACCTCTGGATCCGACGGATTTCCGGAAACTGGGTCGCGGCTTTTATTTTGAAACGCACGTACGACGCTGCTCTTTATTACGTCACTTTTCTTGACGCTCACGTCCTTAAAAATGCTCTCGGTGGTTTTCTGGGACTCATTTCTCACACTGAAGCCGTGCAGCAGAACCTGAAGACCCGGGACCATGACCGCGTCCAAAGACCCTACCAAGAAGAAGCCCAAAGACCCCCAGCAGCAGGATGAGGTACCGAACCCAGAGCCTGGTTCTCCGCTGGTCCACCGCCGCGCTGCGTTCAATAAACGCCATGAAAGAATCATAGGAGCAGGAACACGATACATGTAGAGGTTTTTATCCTTCAGCAGCATTTCAAAGGCTTTTATTATGAAAAAAAAGGCTTTTATTTTAAGTCTAACTTCTGCTGGGGCTCGAATCCAGCTGTGCTGTGAGATTATTACTGATGGATCATCATAATATACTCATTTTCACTGGTTTTTCTATGCTATTTATCCGCTATTTACCATATTATTGTCTTTACTATTCATTGCATGAATTCACACTTAAAAATGATTTATTGCACATGTATGTGGCGAGCCTTTACTGTTTGATTTACCATTTATATATTATTATTAAATATTATTATGATTGTGTTTCCTTTTTGGTGCTCTGATTTGTGCAGTTTTAGACATTTTCAGTAGTTTTGTGTCATTGGTATTCAGTGTATTTGTTTGTTTTTCTTGTATTTTATTTATTACAGTGTGTTCGGTAAGATTTCTCTTTTATGAGATTTTTAATTTGTATTTGTATTTTTGTGTGTGTGTGTGTGTTATTTTGTTAAATTTCTAGTTCATTTGTCTGTTATTGATATTTGTCTATCCCTTTAGTTATTTTTTGTTTATTTTAAGAATGCATTGGCTCCAAACATTTTTTCTTTTTGGGTCAGAGACCCCATTTTATGGTGACCCCAAAAAGTTTTTTTCGAGAATTAGTTTTTGTACATGTTTGTGACACTGTTTTTTTTTTTTTTTTCTTAATGTTTTTATTATTTATTATATACAGTATATTATGTTTTAATATAATATCACTTATTTATTATTTTTACATTCTATGTATTATATTATTAGTTATTTCATTTAGCAGTTTTTACATTATATAGGTTATATTATTATAGTTTAGATTTACATTTGAGAAAGTGAAAATATAGAATACAGTTGTTTAAGATTGTGTTGGGTTTCAATTTTGAAATGAACTTTCAGGTAACCCCTTTTAAATTCCAGCTGACCCAACATGGGGTCACGACCCCAAGGTTGAAAAACCTTGATTTAAGGTGTCTAAACCTTTGGAACATTTGGGAGAATTTTCTTGTGTTGTGACGTTTTTTTCTTTTTTTCCCCCACAATTTTTAAATTGAGTCCACTTCAAAGCCAACTTGCTCACATCAAAAGACACAACTGTTGCCATGGCAGTTTAAACATTTGTTTGCCAGTTTTACAAATACATATAGTTTTTAAAACATTCTTTCTTTGCCGCCGAGGAACAAATGGTCCACTGACCAATACCGGTCAAAGAGAGCACTGTGGATATGCTCACAATCTTGGCTTTGAAGCTGTGACATAATCTTCAAAGCCAACCAAGAGAGTTGGTAGATACAGAAATCTCACAGCATTTACTCTTAGAATGTCGTGAGAACACCATTATTTATTTAGTATTTCTTGGCTTGATGCGTCACGCTGGTCTGATTTGTTGCTTCGTGATTCATGTTTCTCACTTTTCTTACTCACTTTGCATATCTGAGGAGTTTAGTTGAGGTTGTTCTCTTTGTAGTTTTTTTTTTTTTTTTTTTTGGCAGTTTTTTGATAATCAGCCTTCCCCTGTTTTTAATTGTCTTTTATTTCCTGAAAGATTCTTAAATTCTTCTTTTGCATTTCCCTTTGGGTGTTTTTTGTTTCTCTGTTTGTGATCATTTTTCACTAGTTTGTTTTTATTCCATTTCCACCCTACTTATTTTAAATTGGTCCCGTTGTTTGCTCGAGCAGTCTTGTCTTATTTTGGCCTCTGACTCAGTGGATCTTATCTAACCTTTTTAAAGGTTGTTTCTGACTAAACGTGAAACAATTTCTAGTTGAAATCATGAATGTTGTCAATCATTTCTCATATACTGTACATGTGTGAATGTGCAGTGAATGGATGTTTGCTCATGTCTTGTTGTTTTCAGCCTCCAGCAGAATCAGAATGTTTGTCTCTTTAACCATCACATACACACACACACACAGACACACACACACGCTTGGTTACTTGCTTATTTTTCTTTCAAGGGTGAGTCATCTCCAAGATCTAAAACTAATACTCAGTGAGGAGTCGATGTCCAGTGGTGTGTAAAGAAAGCTGTACCCTCTGTAGTGTGTGTGTGTGTGTGTGCACGTGTGTGTTTTCAGCAGTGACTGTGATTCTAGTCATTATAGATCAAACTGAACGTGTTGTTTTTCAGCTTTTCACTCTGAGGTCAGTGTTAAACTCTTCAGGGAAACATCAGATTTCATCCCATTTTGTTGCCCTTTTAATGGTTTGGTGACTGAACTGAGTGTGATTATTATTATTATTATTTTTTTTTTACTGTGATGATCAGATTACTCTTCCAATGTATTTATTTATTTTAACAAAAGCAACCAAAAATGTAAATATGACACGGATTATTCCCTGACATTGACTAGAATAGACTTCTGTTGTTGTTACGCAGTGGTATGAAATTAAATCCAGAGGCTCAGATGAAGAAAAAAAATTTGCAAACATATGAACTATTTACAGAAGATCTAGAGATAAAGATAAAAATGAATTTAAAAGTAAAGAATCACAGATGAAGCATAACATATAAGAAAATAAAGATTTACATAAAATATAATCTTGATTTTAAAAAAAAAAAAGAAGCCTTCAATTTAAAGTAGCATACTGTATATGCCACATATACATATTTAGGACAATATCAGCCATTTAAATGCAATTTTTCCTTATAAACAGGTGGACAAACAGACATACAGTATATGTCAATTGTCTTGCAAAGTTTCGCTAGAAGATCTAATAATACGACCGACATACCTCCTGACATAGAAACACAATATCAATACAACAGCATAAACCCTCACCTATATGTTTTGGAACAATATTACGCATTTTCACTATGTGTTTAGCTAAAATGGATTAACATCAAAACTCGCGATATGTAATCTCACAGGATGTAATTTTATGTTTTTGGACCACTTCTGGATTTTAGAAATGTAAATGAATAACAATAGGTAACTCAGTCTACCGTGTTATACGTGTTTGGCACAAAATGTGTAGGTTTAATAGACATATTTGACAAAAATGGATAAACTGTGGAA
Organism: Gouania willdenowi; assembly: GCF_900634775.1. Classification (NCBI taxonomy): domain Eukaryota; kingdom Metazoa; phylum Chordata; class Actinopteri; order Blenniiformes; family Gobiesocidae; genus Gouania; species Gouania willdenowi. The sequence goes on from NC_041045.1 coordinate 4,808,999, forward strand.
CAAAATTGGAGATATTTTGAAATGAAAAATTGGAAGCTCTAGAAGGTCTGCCGTCACGCAATCTTTGGTGGAATTTTCTTCCTCTGAATCACTAGAATATACACTCCATATCTTTGTTTAGTCTTTAGGGAGAAAGAGATCAAAGGGCACAGTTATTGGACATAACCTCAGACTTGATCACCCTGTAGTTGACCACCTTTGATGAGGGGTGTCTAGTGTTAAAAAGGCCAAAACACCCCCTGATTCAAAGGAACACTACTGAAATTGACAACCTTCCCGTATCTTCGACACAGCTTCCACGCCACTCTCAAATAATAAACCTCTTGTTATTACTGTTATCTTCTTTCTTTTTGGACCATTACCAGATATCTGTGGACTGGTACCAGTCTACAGCCCAGTAGTTGGGCACCCCTATTATGGCTAATAGTAACCTTACTCAGAGCTAACTTGCTAGCTCTTTGTTTCCGCTCAAAAATCTGCCCAAACTTGCACTTAATGTACTTTTTATCAAAAGTAGATGGAGTTCAGTAATGAAACTGAACATAGAGAACATGGCCGTCATATCCTTTGATTATTTGGTGATTTGGGATTTCCGTGGTTGTGTCTGCAGGAGTTCGTGGACGTGAGTCCGCCGCAGAGGAACTGGAAAGGCATCGCTATCTCTCTGCTGGTGATCGTGGTGGTCTGCTCCCTCATCAGCATGTCTGTGGTCGTCCTCACGCCCGGTACCGCTCCCGCTTTCTCCTGCTCATTGTTTGAAGCTCTACCCATGACGCCGTTGTGAATTGTTGTGTTTTGTTTAATTTTCAGCGGAACTTCCAGGAAACGGTAAATCCAAACTGACGGTGGAGGATTTGTACAAACCAGAGTTCAGCCTTCACGACCCTGAGGCCATGTGGGTCAGCGGTGAGTGTGAACGTTGGACGCTTAAACAGCTTTGGAATTTGGAAGTGATGTTTCCTTGACTTCCGCGTAATAATTCCAGCAAGTTAATTTTGTTTTCTTCAGAAGATCAAAGCGATTAGCAGACACCTCTGAAGTAGACTGGCAGTTGACAGTCAAAACACGTCAGGAGATCAAAGTCCATTTCCTGAAGAAATGTTGGCTGAATAAATGAAACCCCACCATATTATCTAAAGACCAAATTAACTTGCTGGCTTTAGGATTAAATAACTAGTATGTTTAGGTTTAATTTATCCGGACAAACATTTTTCGGGAAGTTTACTTCGATCTTCTGACGTGTTTCAACTGCCAACTGTCAGACTTCCTCAGAGACGTCTGCTGATTGTTTTGATGTGTCCCTATGACTTATTTCCTTATGAAAGTACTCATAGGGACACATCAAAGAAATCAGTAGATGCCTCTGAGAAAGACTGACAGTTGACAGTCAAAACATCAAAGTAAATTTCCTAAATAAATGAAACAGTAACATATTTAAAAAAAAAAAAAAAGAAGACCCAATGAACTTACTGGAATTAAACCATTTTAGGATTCCTTTATTTACTCAAATATGCACAGAAACACAACTTTTCTCACAGTTTATCACAAATGTTTGACTGTCCATGTTGTTCGGACTTCATATCAACATTTAGGATAGTTACCAATCTGAGCATTAATATAGGAGAGAACTAATGGTTTCTCCCATGTTTTTTAAATCATCGTTTTGTATATTTTCTTGTCATTTTTGTCTATTTTGTGTTTTCATGTACTTTTCTGTATTCTTTCTGTCCTTTTGCGTATTTTACTGCTATTTTGTCTGTTCTTGTTGACATTTTTTCGTCACTAAGTGTGTTTGGAGTCATTCTGTACATCTGTAATATGTATTATATGAGTGTGTTAATGGTGACAAGGGATTCCGAGTGTCCTTGGACCAAAAGTTGACCCTCGTGGTGCTGGCGTACGGAGATATAAAAAGAACATTAGCAGCTCTCTGAGCAGCTTTCCTTTCCTTCAGCGTTGTTGCCATCCCAGCCTGACCTTCTCCTCCTCAGGCCCTCCAGGCCAAATTCCTCCTCCTCTTCCTCCTCTTGTTGCATAAGATGCTTCTCGTTGGTTTAGATTTGACAAGCATTGGCGAACGCAGCTGATTGAGCGTCTGAATGCGATTCATTTTGAGGTTGAGGCAGAAGGTTAAACTGTGCTATATGGTTTTAAAGTTTTTTATCAGAAAAAAAAAACAGCGCGGCCTTCATAGATGAATAAATCCAAGATCATCTGCTTGAAAAAAAGAAAAAGTGGTAAAAGGTTAAAATTGCTGTTAATCTGCACTGTAAAGACTCTGTTTATTGACATTGTCTGAAAGGATTCATGCATTGCATTGTGGGATGTGGAGTCCAAGACCTCAATAATATGTTAAGGCTTCATTTATTCAGACAACTGTTTTCTGGAAATTGACTTTGATCTCTAGACGTGTTTCAACTGTCAACACCCAGTCTTCCTCAGAGGCATCTGCTGATTGCTATGATGTTTTCTGGACTTCCGCGGAATAATTCCAGCAAGTTCTTTTCGTCTTCTCTCTGAATAATTAGTTAAACTTTCCTTTATTCAGACATCTTTTTTCAGGAAATGTACTTTGATCTCCTGACATGTTTTGAAGGCCAACTGTCAGTCGTCCTCAGAGGCGTCTGCTGATCGCTTTGATGTGTCCTTGCACGTAATAATTCCAGCAAGTTCTTTTTGAAAAACATGTTAAGGTTTCATTTATTCTGTCAACTTTTTTCCGAGGAATTTATTTTGATCTTAGCAGACGCCTCTGACAAAGACTGGCAGTTGACAGTCGAAACATGTCAGTAGATCAAAGTCAATTTCCTGAAAAAAAAGTAATTTTTGGCCATGGCCAACTTGACAGTTCTGTCTGGCTGGCCACGCCCCTGTTGCCTAATGGTTTTTGAATAAACCATAAACATTTTACTCAAAAAAGAAAAGCAAATGAGCTTGCTGGAATTATCAACATCTCAGATCTCATCTTTACAGGATTGTGTTGCTTATATTGACGTTTACCTGTTGCTGCTGAGATTGTCTCTGCATCTAAAGCAGTTATCAAGACATTACTGACACTGTACACTGCGTTCCTCCTGAATAAAACCTCTCACGTGTCGGTCAGCTTTGATGCAGCACAATCCATTCGTTGTAATTCAAACGTCTGAGACGGAGATTGATTCCTTGACTCATTTTCTCTTTCCTCATTTTTCTGCTTCGAGCTTTGTAATTTAACTTCAGAAGCTGCAGGATGAGACGGAAAGTTACAGGAAGACAACTTAAATCACAAGTCCATATTGCATTCTGGGAGTTCAGTAAAACCATCTGATTAAAAAAAACCAAGCATCTCAAACTACAATTTCACAGCTTTTGTTTGTAAACAGTATCTCAGAGGAGGTAAACTGTAACTGTATTTATTTTTACGAGAATACTTGTTATAACTTTAATCTACCTCCTGCTTTGATCACGCATGCTTCTCCCCGCTTGATCATCAAACATGATCACTAATGAGACTGCATAATTAAAACAGGAGGGATGTGTTATTGTTGGATAGTTTTCAGGGATGTTCACCAATGAGATTGTTTCTTTTTATCCTGTAAATAGAATTGATTTTACCTGTATTCTATTGTGAGAATGGTTACACAAAATTATAATAATAATCTTAATTATTTACTTCATTTATTAATTATTCATTTTTTCTGTACAGTTTCATCCAATGCAATATTTTATTGTTGTTTTGTTTGACAATTTTAACACACATCTGTCTGACTTGCAGTGCTTGTTTATGATGGCATCATGTAATGTAAAACAACAGCTGAGAGCTCAGGATTAAAAAAAAAAAAAGGTAATGTAGGATGGACATTTTAACGTCTTTCGCGTCCTCGCCTCCTCTACACGTCTTTATTACCGTGTGGTATTTGAAGCGCTGCTTTAGTGCACATTCAGCCTCTCGCTGTGCAGCGGCAAGCAGAAAATCAGCTCTGCAATCAGCCACAATTTCACTGAGAAATGAGTCTCAAGGGTTGAGGAAGAGGAGAAAGAAGGGGTTGGTGGACCTGCAGACAAACCCTCCATCACAGGGACTGAAAGGTCTTAATTTACAAAGATCTATGCCTAACAAAATGCATTATTTTGCACCATATTTGTTTTTTTTATTAACTTTTAAAAAGAGGCTACAATTTTATAGCCTGTGTTCCACCATCTTGATATCACACGACTGATGATGTCACTCGGCACCATTTGCCTGTAAACATCCCATTGTTTCCTATTGGAGTGAAACATTCAGCCTGCTTTTTAGATCATTTAGCAGCTTTTTTTGTCAAATTGCCCATTTGTGCTGCCTTTGGTTGCTCTGAATAATCGGGAAAAGTTAAAGATGTCGATGTAAACCTCTTTTGTTTACCGAAAAGGATAAAAACAGTTCCAACTCTGTTGTTTAGTGGTAGACAATGAGGCAGAGAAGAAGAGCTCTCTTAAAGGACCTTTACTTTCCTCTTAAACAGTGTGCTGATGCGCTCTGGTGGCTGAAGTTAGTGAGTAAACACCAAGTAAAGTAAAGTAGTCCCATTTTTTTAAACTTAATATAACAAATATGGTGTATAATGTGTTTTTAGGCACAGATCTGTCAAAAAAGTGTGTACGTTGCCAATGCATTGTGGGAGATGTAGTTTGTCTGAGCTTTAATCAAGGACACTGGACGAGATGGGCTGGATACATGTGAATAAACACGTATTTACATGTGCAAAGGTAAAGTTCTGGTAATGCTTTTGTTCTTCTCAGATTCTGAGGTAATCTACAGGAATCAAGACGGTCACGTGATCAAGTTTGACTTTGTTCTAAACGAGACCGAGGTCATTCTGACCAACAGCACCTTTGTAAGTGTTCCTCCTGCATTTTTACACTCTTATCTGAGTTTTTATGTCACCTTTGTCTTTCCACAGTTTAAATGTATCTTCTTTTACTTTCTGTTAGGGGTGTAAGCAAAAATTGATTCAGTGATATTTCACCGCGCGGTTAGGGTATTGGCCAAAAAAAAAGTCCAAATCGATTTTTTTTTTTTATATTCAGGTTTTTTAACAAAACCATTTCACTGTGCTAACATATGCATAGCACGTAAACGCCCAGTCACTAGGTGTCAGTGAACCACATCAGACCTTGTTAAACGATCTCACTCCTCAATGCATTGAGGAGCTTGAAAGATGATTGCACTTTATTTTCCAAAAATTTAAACTTTTTTTTTAAAGATTTAAAGACCTTAACAGAATTAGAATCTGTTGCAGAAGCAAAAGTTAAACTTTTTATTTATTTATTTTTTTAAAAATGTCTGATAAACATACCACTTGGTTTTGATATTGGTACTTGAATTATAGTTGGTTGCCATTTACTTGTTCTAGCAAGTTTAGAAAAACTAAAAATAAATTGTATTTCATAACATTTTGTACTTTTAAAGGTGAAATTTAAATTTTTGACATTTTGATTTCAGTATCAAGATATATCGTGACTTGCTAATCGCGTATCGTATTGTCAAATTTAGGCCCTTTGAAGAGGCGACCGCTCTGTGCGTTTTTTTGGTTTTTTGTTTTTTTTTTTTTTTTTTTAAATGTCGCCTCTGAAACACTCCTCCAGCTCTTCATTTCCTTGAAATGTCACATCTCGAAGTCTTCATTGGGTTTTCTGGCCTTTAGCTTCCACGTCAGCCTCTGCCAGCTACACTTTTCCATTAGTAGTCCGTCGTGGAATAATAAATTAAAAAAACCACTTAACCTTTTATACCTGCTCGTAGGGCTGTTCAATTATAGAAAAACTAATAATCACAATTATTTTAGTCAGAATTGAAATCACGATTATTCAAACAATTATTTGTCAACCAAAAAGTTATTTATTTTTTGTACAAAAAAAAACATAAAATATATTCTTTAAACATAAATAAAATCTTTCAAACACTAAAATCAAGTATGTTCACTTTTGCACAAAACAAAACACTTCTTGCACATGATGTGTTTTTGCTCTAGATCTTCATCATCAAACCCAAAGTGTTCCATATCAGAGAATTTGACTTACCACTTGTTTACCAAGTGTTTTTGCTGCGTTTCTCCTGCCATGTTTCAAGACCACTAGCAACAACTTTCCTCGTGTTGGCCTGCAGGCTAGCTTTGGCTTTGAGAGGGGCGTGGCAGAGGGGAGGAGCTTGCATGTTTGTAGATTAAACAACTCAAAGTTAGTATTAATAACCTATGTGTGCCAAGCTTTATTATTTGTAGATGTCCGAAATAGTGGGTTAGTTTTATTTAGCAAATAAAACATGTTAAAAAAAGAAAACTAAAAATGTTTTCTGAATTTTTTTTCTTTTCTGATTGTTATTTATGTAATCGCTGGGTGTAATAATCAAAATCGTAATCGAATTTCGATTAATTGAGCAGCCCAACCTGCTCGTCATAGTTACCAGTTTAACATATTTACTTTAAAATAGTCTAAACACTTGATGGTGTTTTTGTCTGTTTAGTTGAGCTTTTTTTAGTGTCATCTGTGTCTTTAAACAGTCCCTTAGGATCTGTCCACTCTTTTTTTTTTTTTTAATATATATATTGTAGCTTCAAATCCTTGAATCTGTAGCCAACTTTGAAAAAGAATTAATGCAGGGTTTTTTACTAAAAATCACATCATCTTTTTTTTTATAACATTGAATAAAAATGCAATCAGTTTTACTCACTCTTTAGCAGCTTATAAAAGTATCTTACAGTTTAATTTATTCATGCAACCTTTTTTTCAAGAAATGTACTTTGATCTCTTGACATGTCTTGACTGTCAACTGCCAGTCTTCTTCAGAGGCCTCTGCTGATTGCTGTGATGTGTCCTTGACTTCCGCGTAGTAAGACTGGCAGGTGACAGTAGAAACATGTCAGGAGATCAAAGTCAATTTCCAGAAAAAAATTTGTCTGAATGAAAGGAACCTTAACTTATTCAAAAAGAAGACAAAATAAATAATTACTATAAAAGAATTTAATGCACTTTAGATTAATTGGATTACTTTTCTTTTCATCAGGTGGCTTTTAAAGTGATGAAGTACTCGCTCTCTGCAGACCTGAAGTTCGCTCTTTTTGCGTACGACGTCAAGCCGGTGAGTTGTTCTTTGACTCGTCTCATCAGAAATCCAAGTCACTTAAAATAACTTACGTAAACATAAAGTTTATTTTTTGTAATTGTCTTTCCTGTGATTACATCTGTTCAAGCTACTAAATACTGTTGGACAAAAAGAGTATATACCGTAAAAAGTATAAAAAGTATATACTGTTTGTATCTAATCGGTAAAAAGTAAAAACAATGCAATATGTAAATAAGTAAAATCCAATAAATAGTCATTAGAATCAAAATGTAGATAATGAATATAACACAATAAAAGTAATAACAATTATTTTTATTTAATTATTATAAGTGTTTATGTAGTGCTTGTTCATTGTTTGGTGCATTGTAATAGTTTGTCTTAATATAATATTTTGAAATGCATAATTGTTATGATGCATATTAATAATAATTATTATTAATATTTTTTAGGTAGATAAAATTAATTCTGTAAAGTTTTCATTAAATATATTATTATTAATATTATTATTGGTATTCTTTTTTAATAAATCATTTTTGTAGTGCTTGGTATTGTATTGTAATAGTTTGTGGAAATCTAATACATGCATTTTAGTAAAAATTATTATGCCTATTAATAAGAAAAATATTATTCATATTTTATAGGTAAATAATAATAATAATAATTCTACAAGGTTTTCACTAAATACTTGTTTTCATTCTTATTATTCTTATTATTATTATCTACTAACCAGCAAATAATGCGATACAATTAAAGATTATTTAATAAATAAACCACAGATAAATATAAATGAAAAAACGAAGTTACTTTACATGTTTAAATAGCTGTCCTTTAGTTTTTGGTCTAACTCTGAAGAGTTAACCCTCTCACACCCTCTATGGTTGGATGCAAACAGTGTTTAGATGTGTGTGTGTGTCTCTTGTGTAAATGTCTCCTTGTTGACTCAGATGGGCTGAAAGCGTCTGTGTTTGCTCTGTGTGCTGCTCTCGTTGCAGATGTACAGATATTCCTACACGGCCTCCTACATCGTCTACAACATCCACACCAGGTGAGTCCAGGTTTGTGCATGTAGGCTTCTGAGACCTAGAGCCAGCGTTAATGTTAGTGTGTGTGTGTGTGTGTGTCAGGGAGGTGTGGGAGCTGAACCCTCCGGAGGTGCACGATGCCGTGCTGCAGCACGCAGCGTGGGGGAGACGAGGACAGCAGCTGGTGAGGAGGACCAGCTCTGCTTTCTCTTTGTGCCCCTCTGACAAAATCTGTAGATTCTGCCTTTTTTCATCCCATAATCCTGCACTAAGTCGCTCTGAGTCTGGGTCTGCACTGTTACAGCTGAGCAGAGAAACATCAATTAAGTAATAGGTTAAAAGTGACCAAAAATGGTGGGAATGGGATTTTAGCAATCACAGAAATTGATTAAAAGCTGCAAATTCGAGTGGCCGAAAACAGACAGAAAAAGTTGTAAAAAGGGATCAAAGTGTCAATATTTAAACAAATAGTAGAAACAATTAGTTTAAACTGGCAAATAATAGGCAGGACAAATCGTGAATGTGATTAAATTATCATGAAATATGGTGGTTTAAAGTGACAATTATGGGTCAACATATGCGACATTAGGTGGGAAAAGTGGTGGAAGGTGTTTATAAGTGCTGAAATTTTGATGGAGAACTGGAAGAAAAACAAACATGCATTAAAAGGGGCAAAAATATGACAAAAAAAAGATTAAAATATGGCATAAATAAACAAAATGACTGCAAAATCCCCCTAAAGTACAATGGAAATACATAACAAAAATACACAGTGACCCCAAAAACACACAACCGTACAACAAAAACATGCAACACAACAAAATACACAAATTTACTTAGAAATTACTCAGAAATTAAACGAAATTACAACACAAATGCACAAAATGACTCCAAAAACACAAATAACAAAATAAACTAAAGTACAACCAAAACAACAAAAAAATAGCAAGTTTAATGTAAAAATAAGCAAAAATGGGCTCAAATTGTTAAAAAAAAATTGCGTTTTGCAGGCATCAATGTTGAATTAAAGCACAGAGCAAAAGTAAACGTGCACATCCTCAGACCTCCTCAGACATCTGAACTGATCAAAGATGTGTTGAAGTAATGAGTTGTAACATTATGAGCCGTGATGGGGTACCACCATGTGTGACTTGACCTCCTCAGATCTACATCTTTGAGAACAACATCTACTATCAGTCTGACGTGAGGAGCACCTCCCTGAGGATCACCTCCTCAGGAGTGGAGGGCGTCATCTTCAACGGACTCTCTGATTGGCTGTACGAAGGTTTGTGTTCAGAGGCACCGACCAACCACGTTACATTACATTACATTATGTTAGAATTAGCTCTATAAGAATGGACAATTCCCCTCCAGAATAAAAGCACAACAAAAAACACAAGTTTATATACAGTATTTTACATTATGGTGCTTAATATTACAGTATAATAATAATAATTATTACTTCCCTGAGATCTGCTCATAGCCTCTATTTATACCAACCATATTTAAAGTACTGGCTGAGGAGAACCAATGACATCATCTTCTAAAGCAGGGTTTTAGCCTGTAATTTAAATCACCTGAAATGTCTAGTAATTGATAAAAATGAGGGGAAAAAACATTTTTGGTGAATTTTTTTTTTTTTTATTATTGTTTTCAAAATTAAAACAAACACAATCTTAAACAACTGTATTCTATATTTTCACTTTATCAATTATAAATCTAAAATATAATAATATATAATATAATAATAAATGAAATAATATAAATTGGGTTTTTTTAATCACTAATCCTGGCTACTCTGTGTTGTTGATGATCAAAAACTAATTCTAGAATTAAAATAAAGTCCAGAAATGTGTGATAATAAAATGGGGTAACGATCCCCCCCAAAATAAGGTTGGGAACCACTGTTCTAAAGAAACAAGTAGTTTGGTCATACAAACATTCTCATTGCTTTCAATCTGGAAATGTGTATTTATTGTTATTATTATGTAATAATGTTAAAATCATACGACACATTCTCTTCGATGTAACAGCAGTTTATAAATATTAACTAACCACTGCCTCAGACTTCTTTCGTGAGAACTGATGGATCGAAAACTTTTATTTATGTCTGATGTTTTCATACAGATGAGTGCTTTTACTGTAAATTGAAAGGACACTTAATACACAAAATGCTTCAAAGATAAAGCACAGCTTGAACAACAGGAACACACGCATTTCTATATACTGCCTCCTAGACTGCATTACATATTATTTGCTTTTGATTTGATATCATGTGATGGTCCCTGATATATCTTGTGTTTTTTATTTATTTATTGTGATAGGATTTGATTTGATGTAATAACGTGATTTTCAATGTAATTTAATTTGAATTGAAATTGATTTCATGTGATTCTTTTCCTCTCAGAGGAGGTGCTGCGCTCTCACGTGGCTCACTGGTGGTCTCCCAGCGGAGAACGACTGGCCTTCCTGACCATTAATGACAGCCTGGTTCCCAACATGGCTCTGCCTCAGTTCACAGGCAGCACTTACCCTCGGGGCCTGCAGTACCCCTATCCCATGGTGAGTACGTCAACGTGTCAGTCGGAATTGTAAAAGGACACCGGGAGATTTTTACCTGATATATTATACCCAATAAAAAGTCATTATCATCAAAATATGACAATACAAGACGTTGTGTTCTTTTCTTTTCAACTATGCCATGTGTAGGTTTTTTTTCTCTCTCTATTTTCTTCCCGGATCTTTTAATTGAGCAGGTTTGAGGAAACATGACAAGAGTATTTTATTCTAAATTAGTCACAAGTCATATTTAGCAGCAGGGGGTGGGCAGCAGGGAGAATTCTGGTATACAATCTGAAAAACCAATTAAATATTCATCATTTTCTGGAGGGGATTCACTTCACCAAAATTACTGAAAATTAGGAATGTAAGAACAAAAAAAACTTGGTCTTTGGTCTCCCAGACACAGCTGCAGGAGGATGGAACAAAGAGTGTCATTTTTCGATTGGGTAAAAATGATCACCTGACTAAAATCTTTTTATTCCCATGTGGATTTCCTTGAAAATCACCACTTTGTGACATTTATTTACAACTAGTGGACTAAATAAAGATATCATGGGCATTTCAGAAGTGCTTTTACTTACTTTATTCCTTAGATGTAGTCGGTACATACAGGGTAGTAATAATAGTCACTATCACTACTGATTATTAGAGGTTGTAAATGAACAGATTGGTGCCCTAGCGTCCTCTCACACTGAGGTCAAAAGCTGAATAAGTTTCATTTCTTGGTAAACATGAATGTGCCGTCAGGGCTGAATAAAATTAAACGCACACACGCAGAACTTCCTTGATTTATTAGAGAGATGACCAATCTGACTGGTAACATAGGAAAGAACAAAGAGTTTTTTGAGTAATTTTGTGTTTTTTCTGTCATTCTGTGTGTGTTTGTTGTTGTCTTGCTTGCTATGATTGCATTTTGTGCATTTCTGTTGTCCATTTGTGTCATTTTCCTGTAAATTGTATGTTTTCTGCAGTCCTATTGTGTATTTCTGTTGTCGTTTTGCTTGTTTGTAGTACCTTGGGTTTGCAGAATAATTCTTTGTGTTTTTCTTGTCTTTTTGTGTACTTTTGTATATTTTTTGAGTCAATTTGTGTTATTTGGAGTCGTTTTGTGATTACTGTTATCGTGTTGTTCATTTTTGTAGTAGTTTTGTGTGTTTTTGGAGTATTTTCTGTGTCTCTCTCTTGTCTTTTACTGTATTTTCCTGCAATGTTGTAATTCTATGTATGTATTCCTACTTCTGATTTGTCACTGTGTACGTTTACTTTGGGGGCCGCATGTGGCCGCCAGATGCCCCATGTCTGGTCTAAAAACTTCATGAAAATAATGTAAATACATGTTTGCTGGGGTGAAAATCACACGCCAATAGTGTTCTAGGGTTCATAATGACGTCTACGTTCCGTCTTCTTTCTCTGTCTCAGGCCGGTCAGAGGAACCCTGCTGTGAAGCTGAACGTGGTCAACCTGTTGGGTCCGACTCACACTCAGGAGCTGCAGCCTCCTCGACAGCTCAGGTAAGGAACCATCATCTCACACACACATGGATACACTCACACCCTGTTCTCCTTTAGAGATTTCTACATCACCATGGTAACCTGGCTCAGTAACACACACCTCGCCGTGCGATGGATCAACCGCCCTCAAAACAACTCGCTGCTAACGGTGTGCGACTCCATCACAGGAGTCTGTCTGCAGGTGGGTCGGACTCCCATTAAACCAGTTACCACTAGTATTAGTATCTCACAGGTAAAACTTATATTCTCCTTGTAGCAATGGTATAAGACATTCACACTTTTTTATTAATATTATTATTAGGTGTGTAACAAAATAGTTAACTCACAAAACAATATTATTCCGTCTTTTTTGGGGTTTTTTTATTTTTAAATCATCCTACACTTTTAGGCCTTTGACATCAAAGACTCCTATTAGAAGCCAATAATTTTCAAGGCCAAAGTCCTTTGATGTGTTTCTTCTTTAACAAGTATTCATATATATAAGTGAAGCTCCATTGTTTGATTGTGTTTTTATTACATGATTTTTTTTTTTTTATTCAGAGACATGAGGAATCCTCAGGGGCGTGGATCTCCAGACAGGTGAGCATTAAACCAGCATGTATCCCTCAAAACAAATCCTCCATGTTTGATTTAATACGTTCATTTGATCTAAAACCGTTCATTGGAAATTAACCTATATTGAAGTTTTTTTTTTTAATTTAGGCTTTATTTGGTGATATTTTAACCTTTGTCACTCTCTATTTTGAGCTTTAGCACCTGAAGTTTATTAAAATAGGAAGTTTTGGAAGGAAGAACAGCACAGAGTACACAAAGTAACTCCAAAAAACAACACAAACAACAGAAAAATATACAAAATTACTCAAAAAACGCACAGATTGACTCAATAAATCCACAAAATGACTCAATAAACACACAAAATAAATCCATAAACATACAAATGAATGCAGTTCCTGCACTGAGGCTCAGAAGCTGAAGATGTTTGTGTCTCTATGATAATAATAAAAATAATATTAACAATGACGTGTGAATCTCTGCAGAACCAGGAGCCGCTGTTCTCCAAAGACAGGAGCCGATTTTTCCTCACTCTGCCTGTGAAACAAGGCGGTCAGGGCGACTTCCATCACATCTCCATGTTCAGTAGAAAGGTAAAACTTTTTTATTTTTACTATTTGCAGCATTGAGTCACTGCTGCTTTAGTACAGATATCACAAAATAGTTTTAATTTACACATTCAACAACAATTGTGATTATTGTTGGTAATAATTGGATTAAATAGTGTTTTTATCCATTTATTCAGAGTTTTCTATATATTCAGGAAGCAAAACGATAATACGCATACATTTGAATGTTTTTAGTCTTTTAAGGACATTATTAGTTGTTTATTTTGTTATTATTAGTTGTTTATTTTAGATATGATTAATGGTCTTAGTAAAAAGATGTGATAAATACTGAATATTAGTACCGTAATTTAAAAAAATAAAATAAAAATATACTATAATGTGATAGATTATGTTATAACCCCAAAAAAAGAAAGAAAAGAAAATTCAGGCGATAATATAGTAGTTTGCTACAGTTCCTTCACAATAAGAGCTCAATTTTGGAGCGCTTTGATCGTTTGTTTTGTCCTTCAAGACTTGCAGCGTGTTAATGAATAATTAAAAAAATGATACTAAAAAAAATAAAAAAAATAATAGCATTGTAAAATGATAAACAAAAATGTGAAATACTAGACGCTTGTTATTTGTTTATTAAAGCAGAGGTACATACATAAAGATATTAGATCCCATCCATTGTAACATTTTTTTTTAAATTTTTGATCTCAGATTTACAAAACTTTTATGTTAGGCATTAAGATTAATAATAAACCGTTGTTTGTCACAAATGTCTGTGGAGTCAATTATATCAACTTTTGGCCTCCACCACGTGTAATGTAATGAACATAAAAGCCTTTCAATTGTTGTTAATTACACCTGTGTTTTTTAGCTACGAAATGAGCAGGACAAAGTCCGACACTTAACGTCAGGCGACTGGGAGGTGACGGAGATCGTAGCGTACGACGAAAGCAACAACACAGTGTAAGTACACGGTACACTATCTCAAACGCAAAGTGGACGGAGCAAGAAAGAGATACTGTAACTCTGCGGTTTGGTAGTAGGCATTTACTTGCTAACTTCAGCCACCAGAGCATGTCAGCGCACTGTTTAAGGGGAGACAAAAGGTCCCTTAGGAGAGCTCTTCTTCTCTGCCTCATTGTCTACTACCAAACCGCAGAGTTGGAACTGTTGCCCCCTGCGGTCAGATTATTTTTTGGTTTGTTATTATCTGTTTTTATTCTCTTTCGGTAAACAATAGAGGTTTACATCGGCATCTTTAACTTTTCCTGATTATCTAGACCAACCAAAAGCAGCACACATTTTCAGTTTGACTGAGAAATCTGCTAAATGCTCTAAAAAGCTGCTGAAAGCTTCACTCCAATAGAAAACAATGGGTTGTGTACAGGCAGTGGGGCCGTGTGACATCATCTATCACGTGATTTCAAGATGGCAGAACACAGGCTCTGAAACTGTAAAGTAGTCCCATTTTTTTTTAAAGGCAATAAAACGAGTATGGTTCAAAACAATGTTTTGTTAGGCATAGATCTACTAATAAGTACATTTCAATTCAACCAAACTATTCCTATAGCTTTATTCTTTCTTTTCAATAAAGTTAATTTTTTACTGGAATGAGCATGTGACAGCAAAGCTTTCTCATGAGCTTTGCCACCTTCCTCCTGTTTGTTTTTTTTTTTTTTTTTTAAGGATTGCGGCACAAGGTTGAATGACTCATCTGATGCACACATCCATCACTGTGTCACTGCTTTCATTAATCCTGCCTTTGTTTTCATGGTGACGGCTGTTTTCCTGCTCTAAATCAACTGATATCGCTCACTTCATCAGTGCAGTGAAACGAACGTGCGTGCGCGCGTGTGTGTGTGTGTGTGTGTGTGGACGTCCTGCTCTGCGTGCTCGCTGAGGCGTAGTGCACGCGCGTGTGTTATCTGGACGGACTAACACACACGCAGTGATGAAGAGATGCAGGCAGATGTAAAATGGAACTTTGACCTTGTCCTATTTTCACCACTCAGATACTTCCTGAGCACTGAGGAGGCTGCACAGCAACGGCATCTGTACAGGTGATACACACACACTCATGTACACACACACACACACGCACTGGTGACTTTTCCAATATTTTCATATATAGTATTTATAAGAACACAACAGAGTAGATTATTGCTCACTTGTTTATTATTTTTATGACTGTAGCTGCATTTCCATTATCCTTGGGAATGTGGAAAATCTTAAATAGTGCAATAAAAATGTAATGGAATCACCTGAATTTTCAAAAAACCACTCATTTAGCACAAAAAGGTTTGTATGCCTTCATGGGCAGGTTTTTCAGACATTTCAACATTGAAACTTATCGCAAAAGCGCGATGTAAAAATATTTTCCGCAATTACACGTCATCGAACGTGACATAATTACGTTTTTAAAAAAAGTTGAATTCTGATTCCACACACATCTATCAAAGTGCCCAGTATGTTTTAGGAAAATAATCAACTTCCGAGCTAAAAAGCATTGAGGAATGTGGTAGTTTAACAAGGTCTGATGGTGTGTTCACTGACACCTAGTGACCGTGTGTGTACGTGCTATGCATATGTTCGCGCAATTAAATGTTTTTTTTGTTGTTAAAAAAAAATCGATTTGGATTGATGCAATTTTTTTCATCTTATTTTTGCAGTGCCTTATTCATTTTGTATATATAAATTGTTTAAAGTTGGGGTTTTTTTTAAATATATTTTTGAATTTGAATTAGTATATTTAAAAAATCAATTTTTTGTTATGTGTGCATTTTTTTCTCCCGACAGTTATTTTAATGGAGTTATTGTTTTCTAAAAATAAAAAAAAACACTGTCAAAGACAAATATATTCCGGTGAATCCGTGACATCATCTTCAAAGACACAAAGACACTTTGTTTATTCATTGTTCTCACTGCATTATATCTAGTTTTAGTCTTTTTTTTCCTGCTCTTCTGACCATATGTCACTGACGCACACTGTTCCTCCTGTGCAGTCCTTCACTCTTCTGTGTGTTTTCAGTGTGTCGACGCTGGGCTTGTTTCCACGGCGATGTATGACCTGTGGACTGAGAGACGGCTGCAGCTTCTTTGACGCCGACGTCAACACAAACGCTCGTCACGCCATCCTGCGCTGCAAAGGTCTGAGAGACCAAATTTAATTCAGGCTTTTACGCACTTTACTTTATTTTTTTTAATGTATTTATTATAATATTTTGTCACTACCTCTTCCACTAGTTGACCCTTATTTAATTTAAAGCAGTTTAATTGTAATTCTAATTTATTTCAGGACTTAAAAAACTTTGATTTGTTCATAACAGTTGCTGACATTTGTATTCAATGTTTTTTTTAATTTTTTTTATGTATCATATAAAAACACCACAATTCTTAATTCTACGAGAGCTATTAAGTATTTATACTAAATTTAGGTTTGGATGGATATTTTATCATTTTATGTATTTTTGGTCTCTATTAGATTTGCGAGTCCTCTTTGTTGTTTATTGTATTTTTGTTTGTATTTATTTTTTTACCCTACTTTTGTGTATTTTTGTAATTATTGTTGTCTTTTGTTGTTGTTGTTTTTTTTTTTTTGTTTTTACATCCATCTGTGTTTCTATAATGTTTCCAGGTAATCATGAGAAAATCCACAATTCTTAATTCTAGTACATCTATTAAATATTTATCCTAAATGTAAGATTTATTTGTAATAACAATAAATAATAAAAAATAAATATTTTGTTTTCATATTTAGGGTATTATTAGCATTATTTGTATTAATAATATTATGATCAAATATTTTATTATCCTATTATTGTAATGACATATTAAATAAAAAGTAATAGAATTAATTATTATACTTATATGCCTATTTTTCCTTTCATAATCATAGAGAAACAACTATTTAATGCAATTAAAACATATTATTAGAATTAATGTTTTTATGCTTATTTGCAGGTCCTGGAGTTCCTGCGGTGTTGCTGCTCAGTTTGGATAACGTGGACTGTGAGTGTTCATCATGTAGACCACATGTATCAAACTCAAGGTCCGGGGGCCAATTCCAGCCCTTGAGGATATTCATTTCAGCCCGCACGAAAAAGTTTAAAAAAAGTCAGAGAAACCATGAATCATTGTGTAAATTACCAACTAATTCAGTTGTAGATACTGTATCTTAGCTAGATATATATATATATATACATATATATATGAATATAATTTAATGAAACTCACGTGACCAAAACACATATAGACAGGCATGCATTTAAACAACAAATATATTGTCAAGACCTATCTAAAAGACGTGTCTTTATTTCATAATACTAATCTATTATATTTATTTATAATATTTATCATTAAGAATTGTTTTAAAATATGAATCATTGCAGATGAAGTAGCTCATTAGATAGTTCTCGTCAAAATAAATTATATTTATCATTTAAAAATATATAGTATATACTATATATCATTGTGGACTAAATAGCTCATATTAGTTTATTACATTAATCGATATAGAAAAATACATCTGAAGAATGGCTGTAATCACCCGCCCCTGCTCTATGTGTCGCTTATTGCTTTGATATTAAAACAATTTGACACCCCTGATGTAGACTAAACTGTGTGTTTTTGCTGAAATCTGAGGCGTAAAGCTGTTGTTTTCTCTGTGTGAAAACATGAGCAGCTGTTTGTGACGCTGTGCTGATGTTCTCTGCTCTTCTGTGTGTGCGTGTGTGTGATAGTAAAGTGTGAGTGCACGGAGCAGGGAAGCGTGCGCGGCTGGTGCTGCAGGTTTATTTTTGATGCGGTCTGGATTAAAGGTTATGAAATAAAGATGCTCGCAGGCCTTTGCTTCTCTGAGAGATGAATATTTGATGGAAAAAAGCCTATAACCTTCATTGTGACACAAAGGAGTCGCGTCACTTACACAGATGTCAGTGACGCTCTGTGTGTGTGTGTGTGTGTGTGTGTTCCTCACAGTGTACTTTGTCCTGGAGAACAATCTTCCTCTTCAGGCGGCACTGGACTCCAGAAAGATGTTTCAGACGAACGTTCGGACGATCACCAGTGATGGATTCGGTACGATTCTTCCTCTCATATTTTGACTTTTCTAAACAAATCGAGAACAACCGTAAACAAACATAATATGTTAAGGTTTCATTTATTCAGACAACTTTTTTTAGGAAATTGACTTTGATCTCCTGAAATATTTCGACTGCCAATTGTCAGTCTTCCTCAGAGGCACCTGCTGATCACTTTGATGTGTCCTTGACCTCTGCGTAGTAATTCCAGCAAGTTTATCTTGTCTTCTTTTTGAATAATATGTTATGGTTTTATTTATTCAGATTTTTTTCAGGAAATTGACTTTGATCTCCTGACATGTTTCGACTGCCAACTGTCAGTCTGCCTCAGGGAGCATTTTCACTCTTGCACACTTGAGACTCTCTTCTCCAGAGACCATCGGGCGACAGCGGTCATGGCCAGTCTGACAGAGCTGTCAAGTTGACCACGCCCAGAAATAACTCATGAGGACACATCAAAGCTATCAGCAGATGCCTCTGAGAAAGACTGACAGATGGCAGTCGAAACGTATCAGGAGATCAAAGTAATTTTTTTTTTAAAAAGTCTGAATAAATGAAACCTTTAACTTGCTGGAACGAAAACAAACTTTTTCACTAAAAAATAGAGATTATAGTTACATTATAAATATAACAAAACAAACATCATCAATCAATCACGGTCTCCTTATAATTGTCTGTTTCGGTCATTTGTTACAGATGTATAAAGAATAGATCTGTCCCTTTCAAAGTGTAGTGACTTATTGTACAAACAAGCATCTGTTTAACTGGAAAGATGAAATAAGTCTTGTCATTTTGTGGTTTGTTGTCACTTTGTGTGTTTATTGTTGTTTTGTTGCGTGTGTGTTTTTGTCGTTTTGTCATAGTTGTCATATTTTTGTCATTTTATGTATTTTTAGTTTTTTTATTGTGTTGGTTTTTCATATTATTTTTGTTGTTGTTATTGCTTCATGTGATTTTTACCCTACTTTTGTGTATTTTTGTTGCCTTATGTTGTGTTTTTTGACAATAATCTGTGTTTGTGTTGTGTTTCTGTTACGTTGGCTTAGCTTAGCATGTAGCGGTGCTGGCTGAGCAGGATCAAAGGGTAAAAAAAGAGATGTGGCTATGGGTTTACAGTGTTTTATTGGTTATGGCTGACGTGGTGCTCGCTCTGTTTTCTCACAGAGCTCCCTCTGAGGCTTTCCTTTCCTCCTGACTTCTCTGAGTCGCTCCTCTACAGCCTGCTGCTCATCCTGTAAGCTTCATGCTCTCCTCCTTCCCTCAAATCTAACAATCCTGCCTCATCGTGTTGTTTTTTTAACCTGCCACAATGGATTATTTCTGCAAGAATCCAACCTGCAAACACTGGCTTTTACACACTTTCACATTTACTGATTTTCCTCTACATTAGTCTTCAATTCTTCCAACCCTATTCAGTAAATATTCACTGGTTTTACTTAATATACTCAGTGAACAGCAGAATCTTTTCTTTTCCAAAGCAGAACTCAGTCTTGGGCTGGCATTATAGACCAAAACTTATATCTTCATATTTCTTCTAACTCAACTGGCAGCTTTCTGAGCAAAAAGACAATTCTGGGTTACATTTTCTGATGTAAAATGCCACACAGGCACTTTTATTAACAAACAGCTGCACAAAATGGGCCACTTTTGGCTTTTTCTCCTTTAAAGGACAGCACGTGTGAGTGAGGGGAAGGTCTGGGTTAGGACGCACTCAGAAATCCATCTAAATGCTGTTCTGAGAAGTAAAAATGAGTATTCTTAAGCTTTAGAATAAAATTATATTGATATAGGTGATATTCTAATTTTCCTAATCACCAAAACAGAAATCTCGCTATATCTTAACTTTCGATATATCGCCCAGGCCTAACTCTTTATTAACACTTCTTTATTAAGATGCTGAAAAGATGTTATTATTATTGTTCAGATATGAGACTAAACTGCTAACTCTGAGGTTTTAGTCCTACTAAATCTGATGTTTGAAGCTCTGAACTTTCTTCCATTACCACAACTTTTCTTCTTTCTATTTCTTATAATCTGTTGATTCTGTCACGATAGAATTTCTCCATTGTAGGAGTTATAAAGTATTATCTCTTATACTTCTTATATCTGTTACTGGCTACAGTTGGAGGCAGACAGAGCTAAAAATGGTGTAAAAAAAACAACAAAGAAATGACTGAAAACAAAGAATTAGTCATTTAAAGTCATACCATTTTAGTCAAAAGACTAGAAAACGCAATTTTTTTTGAAAAATTCAGTAATTTCGGATTCTCGATTTTTAAAATGACAGATGTTGCTGTTGTGAGACAGTGATCATTTGAATACCGTGTTCCTCCTCCTCAAAGTGACGGCGCTCCAGGCCAGCAGGCGGTCAGCGATGAGTTCCAGCTGACCTGGGACCAGGTGTTGGCGAGCTCAGAGCAGGTCATCGTGGCTCGGCTCGACGGCAGAGGGTCAGGTTTCAGAGGTCAAAGGTGAATCTTATAACTCTCCATGTTCAGTTACAATCCAATTATGATTACGGTGACCATCATTTTTTCAGAATCAGAAATGTTTTTAATGGCCATGTACAGTTTTAAGGACAGTACAAGGAATTTGTCTTGGTAGTTGGTGCACAAAACAAACAACAAAAAAAAATAAAAAAACAAAGAACAACCCAGCAACAATAATAATAATAATAATGATAAATATAAAGGATGAGGGATAAATAAAGGATAGAGAATAAAGGATAAATAGGATAAATATATATATATACACAGTGCAGCAGATAATGTCATCATGGAGGTGGTGATCGGGTGGGGGGGGTTCAGTGGGTGACTTGGGGTGTGTTCATGTGGATGGTGGCAGAGGGAAAGAAGCTGTTTTTGTGTCTGGAGGTTCTGGTCCTGATGGACCGAAACCTCCTTCCAGAAGGGAGAGATTGAAAACAGTTTAAGACCGAGGTGGGAGGGGTCGGCCACAATCTTTCCTGCACGCCTCAAAATCCTGGAGGCGTACAGGTCCTGGAGGGAGGGCAGATTGCAGCCGATGACCTTCTTTTTCCAGTTACAATTAAAATTACAATGATTGTTTTCCCCATGAAAGTCAATTACAATTACTTTCTCAATTACTAAGGTTCAAATTCAATTAATCATAATTACTGAGGCTTTCATAAATTACCTTGTGAAACGTAACATTCCTTTTGTGTTAGCTTTCTGTTAGCATCTCTAATGATAGGTTTTGACACATGTGTTAAATCAGCTGTAAAATACACACAAAAATAATATTTATCATGTAATTTGTTCTTCATCTCTTGGTTACCTTGTTAGGCTTCCTAATCGATTAAAATATTGATATTAATATTTTTGGTGTGGGCGTCTGAGCTTTTTTGTCACTATTCCCCTAGATTTCAACAGGTAGTGGAAAACTTGATCTGAAATACATTTTAATAATTAACTTTGTACTGTATGTGTACGACATAGAACTGTAACATGGTTTTCCAGGTTTGCGTTTAAATGGACAGTTTTTATGGAATTTTCATGCCAATTACAATCACAGTCAGATATATAAACTCAATTATTATTGGATTATGATTACAGTTATAATTGCGTCCAAATTGTAATAAATTATCAATTAAACAATTAATTCAACTTTATTTTATATGGCGCAAATTACAATTATAATGCACCCCAATCCATGTGCTCCCAGGGTTCTACAGGACATCCATCATCGGCTCGGCACCGTGGACGTCAATGACCAGATGGCAGCTTTGGGGTACGTGAACGTCATCGTCCAGATTTTCTGTTCCGTTTGTCTACTGGTGTAGCTTGGATAAACCAGAATAACCAGCAGCCAGGACCTAAAACCAGTATAGTGTTTAATTTGTCCTTTTTAAAAAAAAATAAAATAGAATTAAGGTGGACAATGACAGGACGGTTGTGGGAGGACAGTCAGTGTGTTGACATGTTCGGATTGTGGGAGTTGCGAGTTTCAGCTGGTAGTTATCTCACAGTATAGACTTGGACTAGCTCTTTTTTTTTTTTTTTTTTTTCAAACTATACAAAAGAAATTAAATTGCTAAAAATATAAATAAACTACCTTTTATTCCACAATTCTAATTTTTTAGATAACATTTTTTTGTGTGCACATATATGTATTTGTATTTTTATTTGTATATATGTATACATATATATGATATACCTGTTTGTGTGTATACCTTTGTGTTTAATATAGACACACTATTAAATGTTATATATATACAATTAAATTAAGTTTTGTGTATATTTTGTGGTTGCAGATATATTAGTAATTGCATATTTATATGTATATACGTGCATATGTATACGTAATGTGTAATATATACAGTACATATATATGTGTATTTTATTTAGTCTTTTTCTTTTTAAAATATTTTTTTGTACTTTTTTTTTTTTGCATGATTTTTCAAACATATTTTTTGAAAATTGTTTATTTGTTCAAACGTTAAACTACATCTTTTTCCTTCCATACGGTAAACTTCTACGTTATTTTGTACATGACGACAACCATCTTAAACCATTCTTATAATAACTTTATCAACAGGTGACTATTGTAAAACATTGTGCTTTGTTAAAGTTTGTTGATAAACATGCGTCACTTTCAAAATAAGGGCACAAGAGCCATTGTTTGCTAGAGTCAGAAACAACTGTGAAAAATAAGAGCAGCACAACTTTGTGTTAATATGTCTTGTTTATCGTTAACGTGGTTTTAAACTCCTCCTCTGGTTCTTTAGGTATCTGTTGAGGCTGCCGTTCATCGACCGTACACGCGTTGGAGTTTTTGGCAAGGTACGAAATAAGTCCTCACTGAACAGATTGTAGATTGTAAAGTGTTCCATACATTTCAAGTGTTTATCGGTGCTAAAAAATCATCATCTGATCAAGCTAAAACAGTCACGCACGCAAAAGTGGAAGTGCTGATTTTTCAAAATAAATTACCCACATACACACAAAATAAATAATTACCTTTTTTCAAACGTTATTCTTTTTTACGGCCCGGTACCAAAACGACCATAAACTCAATTTTTAGTACAATAAATTATTGCCATTATCAATTAATTCTTGTTATTTTTGCTTAAAATAATACCAACGCTGTGCGATTTCAGTTACAGCATATAAAAAACCAGCAGTTCTTCAGCTGTTATTCCAACGGGCAAAGAAAGGCTCGATTTGTCTGTGTTTGAATGAGTTCTAAGTGTTGATTCCTGAGCAAGTTTTGTGTGATTATGGGATGTTTGTGCTCTAGGGATACGGAGGATTCCTCAGCTTGATGATGCTGAAGTCTACAGACAGACTGATTCGATGTGCTGCTGTTCAGGCTCCCATCATTGACTGGACTTTATACGGTAAGTCAACAGCTTTTATTACCTCTGATATTCTTACTCTTCCTGTTACTGTTACTCTTAGTTTTAGTGTTACTATTACTTTTACTATTACAGTTACTATTTCAGTTACTTTTATGCTGCGTTCACACCAAGCGCGTTTCAGGCGTCAAAATCTTGCCTGAAGTTGGACGCTGTTGCTCATTGAATCAGACGCTTGTCACCAACGTCGAAGACGCGTTGAGCGTGTTTAGGGGAGGGGTTTCTCTGTTGCCGGTGCTGTTCATGCATCGGATGATATTGTGGCGATCAGTTACGTTCATAATCCACCCAGTGACTGTGAAGTGGTGGTTAACATTATTGTGTTTCTGATCGGGTGTATTTTGGTGTGACTCAATGTGTGCACTGTGACGTTAGAGGTGCTATAGAGAAGTGTTGTTGAATGGAGTTCCTTGCTGATCACGTCGCCTCCGACTCCCGTTCATCGACTCTACATTATCCAGAGAGTGGCTTGGCTTTATTTGTGCGTCGGCGCCGTTTCTGGATTCACCGGAGCTGCTCTTAGACGAGAGCCGCTTTCAGCGCTATTTCAGTCTCTCCCATGCCCAGTTTGACGACCTGCTGACCAGCATCGGCGCTCGCGTCTCCTACCAGGACACCCACTACAGGCGCTCTATTGCAGCAGAAGAGCACCTGTTCTTTTTTTTTGTGCGGGACACGCAGCAGGACCTCTTGACGCTCCTAGAAGCGCGTCCACTATATATTTCATATGTAAACCTGACGCTTTGGACACATTTGGTGTGAACGTGCCCTTACTGTTACTATTTCTGTTACTTTTACTGTTCTCTGTAGACGGGATGATACTGAAATTTTTGTAGAGCACATTGTGGTTTCTACCTGCGAAAAGCGCATTATAAATAAAGATTACTTACTGTAACTGTTACTCTTACTGTTAATGCCGCTGCAGTGCTCCTCCTCTTTCCAACAGGGTGTGTTTTAATAAGGCTGTCGGTGAGACTTTAGACCTCTATAGAGTTGGATTTATTACCTTTAGGTTGAAAATATCCTCTCCATCCCTTCTTTAGCTCTGACTTACTGTCTGATGTGATTATTGTATTTCTCATATTCTTTAGGGTCTACGGGTTCTTCTCTGTTGAAACCTTATTAATCTTGTGTTGTTGTTTTTTCATCAGTGTATTACAGTGGTCTGGAAAAGTAAAAGTGTAATATTGTTTATACTGTATATACTCTATTGTTTTTTTTCTCCTGCAGCCTCAACCTTCTCAGAGAAATACTTTGGTAGTCTTTTAACCAACGACGACAGATATCAGGTAAACTTTTTCTGTAATTGAATGAAATAAATCAAACAAAAAAATGTATTGAATACTAAATAAATAAATAAAAATACTCAAAATAATTCATTTCAATTGTAAAATGAAATTGGTTAATTTCACTTAATCTCTGAACCAAACCAGATGATTACCGTATTTTCCAGAATACAGGTCGTTCCAATATTAGTTTTTTTACACAACTTAAATTACGATTTTTCTCAGAACATCCACAGATAAGTCGCTCTAGGCTTTAAGCCATGCCCCAGATGTTAGATGTTTTAATTTGTCTCGTTTCAGAATTTGACATTAAACACCCCGCCAGTATAAAAGCTGATAATGTATGTTGTCCTAGGTTTGTATCTTTGTGTTTCTACTACAAATATCTGGATATGTCGGGCCTAACTATAAGTCGCTCCCTCAAAATGAAAACAAAAAGTAGCGATTTATAAAATTAACACGCATTTAAGTATTTAAAATCCTTATTTTGATCATTCAATTAATAAAGTATGTGTCATATCAATTTTTCATTTAATTTCACATTAAAAAAGATTTAATTCTAGGGCTATACTGACGCAAAAAAGGCTCAGACGCCCACATAAAATAGATTCATATTAATATTTTTATAGATAAGGAAGCCTAACAAGGTAACCAAGAGATGAAGAACAAATTAAATGATAGATAATATTTTTTAGTGTATTTTACAGCTGATATAAGAGATGCTAACATAAGAGGAAGGTTGCGTTTTATGGGGTGATTTATTTCAGGTTTGGTAATTGTGAATAATTGAATTTAAACTTAAGTAATTGAGAATGTAATTGTAATATAATTTCAGAGAAAAATAATAATTTTAATTGTAATTAGGAGAAACTTATCGAAAAATATAATTCAACCCAACCCGTCCTGCGATCCAATTCTGTGTCCCTGCCCACGAGTTGAAAACCTGCGTTCCTGACGATTCAGTGAGCTAGGAGACATTGCTCTGTTAGAGTGTTGTTCCAGGCGTCCTCCATGTGAAGGTTACACATGTTTTCCTCCTCAGTGGGTCACTAACTGGGACAGATCTATTTTTGAGCTGCTGGTAAATGTGTCTTCATCTGATCAGACAGCGATCAGCGGGACGCCGTCCCCCAAAATAAATGCAAGGGGGGGAAAACAGGTCAGAACCATGATTATGAATAATAATGTCCGGTTCACTACATTTTTGGAGCCCCAGGTCAGGAAAACGATCTAATGTTGGAGCGAGACCTCCTGCTGTGACTAATCACCACTTAATATACAATTGGGTTCATTTATACTGCGCCAAATACAAGGATTGGGCTCAATTACATTTGTCAGTTACAATTATGTTTTTTAATTACCCATGTTCAATTACAATTACAGTGACCAGCATTTTTTCCAATTTCAATTAAATTGTAATTATTTTTCTATCCTCACAAAGTCTAAAGTTCAATTAAAATTCATCACAATTACTGAGCCTGGAATAAAAAACCTAATAAAAATTGTCATATTATATACTATTATTTTTTTTAATCATAAACATTGAATGGGATCAATTTGACCCCAAGGATAATAGGAGGGTTAAAATTATCCTTTTTTTTTTTTTGTGTAATTTGGTTGATATGATGGACCTCTTTTTTTCTGAATCAGTACGTGTGTGTGTGTGTTTTTCTGCAGACCTCCAAAGTGCTGCCCAACATGAACGGCGTGCACGACGGGACTCTGTTTGTGGCTCATGGCACCGCAGACGGTAAGTGTGTGTGCCTGTGTCTTTTTGCATTTTATTGATTGACTTTATCCTTAATAATTCTCCAAATCATTCATTCATTCGTAACAAAATATTTGCACGTATTTCATTAAAAAAACGTCTAAATATGTATATAAATATACATATTCTTTGATAGTATTTTCTGTAATGGAAACGTGGAAAAAATAAATAAAATGTTCTGTCTCTCTGCTTGTTTTCCACACACTGTCTGAGAGAGCTGCGTTGTGATTGGTCAGAAAAGTGACGTGGAACGTGGTTGATAATTGCGGTTGTTGCTATTGTGATGATGACGAGTGAAAGTGAAGTGCTCTTTGTTTGAGTGCTTTCTCCCTATCTAACAAATCTTCCTCTTCAGTGCTTTTAGCTTGTTTTTCTCCATCTGTTGTTGTTCTCTGCTCTTCCCTGCAAAGCTTCATTTATGCAACTCTATTATTTCAGTAAATCTTTTTTGTTTGTTTCTTTTATGCTTTCCTTGATCTATAAGTAATTGATTTAGATTTTTCCTCTGTTGCCTTTGAAGATCATATCACATCTTCAGCAGCCTTTTATCTTCATGGAGATTCCTTTGATATTTGTTCTCTCGTTAAAACATTGCTTTTGTTTTTGTAATGAGTTATAAGGGTTATATATATATATATATATATGTATTATTTTTTTAAATGACAATCTACAGTCCAAACGTTTTATTTTGGTTAGAATTTAACGACTGGATGTTTCGTTCCTCCACAGCTAACGTTCACTTCCAGCATTCTGCAGAGCTCATCAAACACCTGATTAAGGCCAGAGCCAACTACACCATGCAGGTGATTACCTGTAATTAATTACATAAGAAATGCACAATTATAGAAAAGGTTCATAGAGGTCATAGACATAGTGTTTGAAGGTTGATTTAAACTTCTGATTCAGTGCTGTGATTAGGTCATTCGCTATCAGGGTTCTACGGAGCCCCTAAAGGGACAGGGGTGACAAAAAAACTTTTGCGAGATCTCGCAATGCTTTTGCGAGATCTCGCAATACTTTGCGAGATCTCGCGATATTTTGTAGCGTTATTTCCTTCGCCTGAGAACCGGAAGTAAAACAGACACAGGACAATGGAGGACCATATTCATCCGTGGGGGAAGTTCATTGATTTCTATTTTGCTATAGGCCTAAAGTGTAAAGATATTAAAGCCGTTCTCGGCCGCAGACATGGCTTTGACATAAGTGAGTAAGGGTAAGAACTGTATGTACATGGAACATCGAGTTTTTCTCAGCTTTGGCTTGATCAGCATTTTTCACATAACGTTGGAGATGGTTTAAGGTTGCTTGTTCTCTTTGAGACAGCACCACCTTTGTTGTTTCAAGCAGTTGCATCACTCTTTTTCCTGTGGGCTTTTTTAACTCATACAGACTCAACACACTTTCCTTATCTGGTAGCTTCAACTTTACAAGTGACATGGGGGTGGAGAAGCAATCAACTATATACTTTGGCTCTTGGAGAATGGCTTTGTGAGCCATTGTTTCTATGGCAGACTTCATGCTGTTCTCTGGAGGTAAGAAATGGGAACCCATTCGTGTGAAAAGGTCGAGCAAGTCTTCTTGATCACTTTCCTCCATTGTGCCCTGGAGAGCCTTCTCAACAGCTGATCTCTCGACCGGAGGTAGATAGTTAAGAAACGATGACGTCAAGATGTCTGTATCAACATGGTCGATTCCATTGATGCATGCTAAAATGAAAGCCATCGATAGCTTCACTGGCATGACACCATGGTCTACAAATCCTTTCACCCAAATGTGTCCCACCGCTTGCCATTCAGCCTCAGAAAAATCTGGCCTAAGCCTTGGAACTCACTCTGTTTCCCCTTCACACTGTTCAAGAAATTGCTCCCAGAAGGCTGTATACACGTCCCTTGACATCATCAACAGCTTTTTCATTTACAAAGTCCATCTTTAAAGTCATATTCATGATGCTGCTGTCTGTAAATACAGCTAAAAGATCACCAACAACCTTTATCCTGCAAATTGAAGCACGTCGTGTTGTCTGTGGATTTCCTGGGTTGCCGGCTGATGTTGGTGATGAAATCCGGTTGCTTGAATCTGAGGTCAAATTGAAATACAGCCCATTGTCCAACTAGAAGAACAAAACAAACACAAAAAAACAGAATGGTCAATGAATAAAGCAGAGGCCAAAGTATCATAGCTTTTAGCATGTTTGTGCCAAGGTTAAAATAGTTTTGGGTCCAATGTATCTCATAAAAAAACTCAACCAACGCATGTTTTATGAGACCCTGTTACAAACTGCTTTCTATTCCAAATTAGTGATCTCATACCCCAATACAAGTTACCCCCCAGAATATCAGAAATGACTGAAGTGATGTGTCATACCTGGGCTGTTTGCACTGCGTACTCATGTATGGACTGCTCCTCATCCAGTGTAGGTAGGCCATCAGCTGAAGGCAATAGAAGCTGTATAACCTGCGTAGGTGTTTCACTCACAGACACATTAACCCTAAAATATATGATGTCATTGCTGACTTATAGTCTTTATAAATTACTCTTCTAGATCAGTGTAACTTTGAGTCAAATTCAGGAACACTCCAAACAACATGTAAAAAGTCCACTTAGATTTTGAGAAATAAAAAAAAAGGAAACATCTTACATTGCAGAGACAACAGTATAATAAAATCATTAGCCAGTTAAAGTTGCTGCACAATCCCAGGAATTAGATCAAAAGGACTGGCCTGACTTCCACTTTCACTAAAGATAACAATGGATATTTGTTTTCAATACAAGTTGTTCACGACACACCGCTAAACATTTGAAATGGAAGTCCAAAAAAATAGAAATTTTAAATAAAACATCACCTGTGAGACATCCTCATCTTCCTCAGCATGATTAAATTGTATAACCACCACGTCATCGTCGTGTATCTGCCTCGTCAAACAAGGGGTCTGGTAAACTAACCTCACTTGTGTTTTGCCTTTGCCCAATGTCACTATATTTAATGTCTGTTGGGGGTTGACTGAAAGGGATGTGATGGATCTGGACTTTGTGCCGTCTCACTCTCAGATATTGCCCTTATCATTGCCCTTATAAAACAAGTCAAAGATAAAAAGTTGTCAGCTGTAACATCAGAACATATGCTCCAAATTTAATATTAAATGCTGTGTAAGAATACATACCAAAACACAAAATCTATTAAAAGGGATGATTGAACATGCAGGTGAATTGGACCATTGTAATAATCCCTATAGTCATATGAGTTGGACTATTCCCTTTATTTATCAGTGCCTGTTATTTTTAGAGCCATGAAGTAGAGACACACGCTGCTCAGTGAACACAATGGAGGTGAACGAATGCTCCGTTGTTCAAAACCTATCAAATAAATCATCCAACAACTTCAGAACAGTCTTAATGGACAAGTTGTGATCCGCACATTCACCACGCTATGTAACAATAACGAACATTACAAAAAGAGTTGTTTTCATGCCAAATACATAGCCGGAACTACATTCCAGACATAGTGCTGTGATGAGTGGTTTACAACTCATCTTTAGTTATATTTATATAAATTATTAAAGTGTGTTTTCATCTGCACGTTTGTGTGTCTCCACAGATCTTTCCAGACGAAGGTCACTTCCTGTCTCAGAGCAGCCGCACCCAGCTGAATCACGCTCTGATTGGATACTTTAGGGGATGTTTGTTTATGGCATCATCACTGGTTCAAGACGAGCCCGACGACTAAGGAGTGTGTGTGTGTGTGTGTGCGCGTGTGTGTGTGTGTGTGTGTGTGAGACGCTTTTATTCTTCACCTTATTTAAATATTGTTATTATTATTATTGATAAAAAATAAAATTGTAAATTTCTAATTATCATTAATATTATT
This sequence comes from Gouania willdenowi, assembly GCF_900634775.1. Lineage (NCBI taxonomy): Eukaryota > Metazoa > Chordata > Actinopteri > Blenniiformes > Gobiesocidae > Gouania > Gouania willdenowi. The sequence continues at coordinate 4,839,661 of NC_041045.1, forward strand.
AATTTTTACTGAATTTTTTGTACTTTTGTCCATAAAAACAAATATTATTTCATTATTTTTATTGTTTTTAAAATTAAGCAAACTGCAGCTTTAATATGATGAATCAAAAATTGAAACTGGGACTTATAGACATTAGTTTGGAATTGATTTTCTATAATGTGAGTAGTCGTCACTGGTGTGTGTGCGTGAGTGTGTGTCATTCAGCTATAGCATTAGGAATGTGCAGCACTTTTCATCAGTGTTTACATTTATTCATTTCAATATTATTCTCAACGTTAATATTCTTTAAATTAAAGTTAAAAGTGTTTTGTCTTTTTTTTAAAGATAATTAATCTTTTTTTCAAAAAACCCTGTTCAAATCTAAAAATGTGTTTATTTCAAAGTAAATGACAACAATTTATAAAGATATAATTGTCACAATTCATAATTAAACTTTATCCATGAACCAGAATGAAATAAACGAGGAATGAGTTAAGTTCTATTTTGTTTGTTTATAAGATAAATTAATGCTTTATTTTATAAAGCTGCAAACATTTATTTAAAAATTGCTTAGGAGAAAGAAGATGCAATATTGTGGAAGATTTATTTTATTATTATTAATATTATTTTGTTGAAAGAATAAGTATTCTTATCATTTAGAATAACTTATTTCATATACTTTTTCCATCAGTATTTTTGAAGCGATATTTTTAGTTAAAGTGATGTAAATGTGATTAATAGCTGATTACTGACTCTGTTATTTAAATGTGATTTGATCTTGTTTTATATTTTGTATGTATTAATGTACAAACACCTTCCTCTTCCTTTCGAGCAGGGGTTCTCAACCTTGCGGTTAGGACCCCATTTTAGGTCGCAAGAAACTAAGAATATTTTCTAAAGAATTTGAGCCCGTTTTTGGTTATTTTTACCCATTTTTTGCAACAACACCAAACTTGGCATTTTAAAACTTATTTTTATGACCTTTTTTGCCAAATTTTTGCTCCTTTTAATGCATTTTTGCTACATTACTCCCATTCCTGCTTAATATCATTGCCTTTTTTGCACATTTTTTCTACTTTCATGTCATTTTCGCCACTTATTAACCCTTTTTACCACTTTTCCCACCTAATGTTGCATATGTTGACCCGTTATTGCCACTTTTAATCTCTTTTCACCATATTTCGTGCCCATTATTTGCCAACTTAACCCTCAACACTTTGGACCTTTTTTTTTTTTTTTTACTACTTTCTCTGTCCGTTTTTGGCCACTCGACTTAATTTAACCACTTTCTCTGGCACCTCTATTTTGGGGGTCGTAAGGCTGAAAGGGTTGAGAACCACTGCTTTAGAACAGTTTGATCATCATTTTGTGTGTTTCTGCTGCTTTAGGAGAATTTGGGTCTCACTCCAGGTTTAATCTGATCACATCTCGGTGACACTGAGATCCCGTCATCGTCTGCCTGTTTTGATATTAAAATACAAACTGTGTGTCACACAGGCTGAGCGTCTTTTATAAACACACACACACATCATTTTACATTCATTACGTCATTGCAGAGCATGTCTTTCCCATTCTGTCCTAAAGGGGTCATCGGAGTTTCTCCATCCTGTCAACACCGACTCAGCACTTTGTCTCGGCACAGCCATGATGTCCACAAGCAGTGATGGTGATTTGGTGAGTGGATTTATTTTTTATTTTCCATTTTATTTGATCAGGTGACACAAAAATGGAGCCTAACTGTTCCGGGCCTGCAGAGTAAATTCAACCAGGAATTTTGTCAGTGAAAACCTGAAGAAAAAAACAGTAAGTATCAAAGTCATAACTCCAGATGTTAGCATTTGTTTGGAGAAAAACCTTAATTTATTTATATTTATAGTAGGATTGTCATTCAAACACCCATAATAAGTGGCAAATTGGTATTTTTTATGTTCCATATTGCAGTATTTACTCACTGCAGTAATCAGAAGTAATATTTCCCTGTTTAATTTTATCTCCTTTAAAAACACATGTATCAGACAGTATTAAATAATATTTATTTCTCTTTTTGTGGGGGAAATTTTTAAAAGAAAGAAGGATTAATATGTTAAGGTTTCATTTTTTTCAAGCAACTATTTGTCAGCAAATTTACTTTGATCTAAAGTAAATTTAGATCAAAGTCAAATTGACTTTGATCCCTCAGGAGATCAAAGTTAATTTCCTGAATAAAAAGTTGTCTGAATAAATGAAACCTTAATATATTAATTTCAAAAGAAAGACATAATTAACTTGCTGGAATTTTTTTTTTTTTAAAAAAAGGCCTTTTTAATCCAGACTCGTGTTTTTGACTCAACACCGCTCCTTAGTGATCAACCATACTTTATTATTTTAGTAGAAAAATCATTAAAAAAATACTCAATTTTATTCAGATCTTGTCCGACTTCCAGGATTTCAAACCTTATGTATAACTGTATTTAATGTTTACTTATAAAGCCTTTACTGAAAAGTGATGGATGACTTTTATCACAATGGGTGCTACAAAAATAAAATTTTATCATATTCGAGGGCCACAATATCATCCTTCACAGTCTCTCCACTATCATCTTTTCACTAGGGAATACAGTGTGGAAGTGAAGATGAGCAGAATGTAGAATAACAGCTTTATTAGAGAAGAAGACAAAGAACCACAATGTAAATCATACACTCTCACTCGGAAAGGAAGTAAAATAAAATTAAATAAAAGAGGGTAAAATAAGAAAAAGAAAGTTAAATGCAATTTAAGCCTTTTCACACACTCACTCTGGTTCAGTTCTCACTTGAGGTCTAAGGTCAAGTGGTAAAAACTACCAACAATAAAGGTAAAAAGAGAAAATACAGGAGTCGGAAGCAGAGGCGGTCTGTTGCTTTAATACTGCTTCTCCCATCGGTTTTACAAAAGTGCTTGGATATGTGCATCATTCCTGGGTAGAGTCCAAATTCCGTTGGCTGGAGACCCAGGTAGTCGGTGTTTTTGTCAACCAGGGGTCACCTGTGTGGAAGCGAGGGGACTGCCCTCGCTTCAATACTGCTGCTGAGCTGCTTCCATCGGTTTTTAACAGTGGATTGGCTGTAAGTTACATGAGCGGAAAACCCTGGACACCTCCTTGAGTCTGAATATGTGTAATATTAATAATATGAATACTATTAAAACACTAGATCTCTGGAATAACAATACAAATGCCTTGAGGTTGGAAATATCAACAGAGTGAATGAGCTTGTTTACGTTTTTATACCTCTCGACCCATGACCCCCCAGGTCGCACATGCGCAGTTCCAGAGTGTGAAAAGGTTTATTGTAATAAAGCAGAAAAATAAAACAAAAATGGAAAAATATTCAAAGAAAATAAGTAAATATAAATCAAATACAATTTTAAAAGATGTAATAAAGTAAAATAAACTTAAGAAAATAAAATAAGAAGAAATTAATATAGACAGGAAATGAAAATAAATAAATTCATCTCATACTTTTTTTGGACCCTGAGAGTCGGGGTGGGAGACCCCTGTTTAATATTCCTCGCCCTCTTCGTCTTCTTCGAAGGAGTCGATGCCCACTTCCTCGTAGTCTTTCTCTAGGGCGGCCATGTCCTCGCGGGCCTCCGAGAACTCGCCCTCCTCCATGCCCTCGCCCACGTACCAGTGCACGAAGGCTCTCTTGGCGTACATCAGGTCGAACTTGTGGTCCAGTCTGGCCCAGGCCTCGGCGATGGCTGTGGTGTTGCTGAGCATGCATACTGCCCTCTGCACCTTGGCCAGGTCTCCTCCAGGAACCACGGTGGGGGGCTGGTAGTTAATGCCTACCTTGAACCCTGTGGGACACCAGTCCACAAACTGGATGGAGCGTTTGGTCTTGATGTTGCTGATGGCTGTGTTGACGTCTTTGGGCACCACCTCGCCGCGGTACAGCAGGCAGCAGGCCATGTACTTTCCATGGCGAGGGTCGCACTTCACCATCTGATTGGCTGGCTCGAAGCAGGAGTTGGTGATCTCGGCCACGGTGAGCTGCTCGTGGTAGGCCTTCTCGGCGGAGATGACCGGGGCGTAGGTGGCCAGGGGGAAGTGGATCCGAGGGTAGGGCACCAGGTTGGTCTGGAACTCCGTCAGGTCCACATTGAGCGCCCCGTCAAAACGCAGCGAGGCAGTGATGGATGACACGATCTGGCTGATGAGCCGGTTCAGGTTGGTGTAGGATGGGCGCTCGATGTCCAGGTTCCTGCGGCAGATGTCGTAGATGGCCTCGTTGTCTACCATGAAGGCGCAGTCGGAATGTTCCAGCGTGGTATGGGTGGTCAGGATGGAGTTATACGGCTCCACCACAGCCGTGGACACCTGAGGCGCTGGGTAAATGGCGAACTCCAGCTTGGACTTTTTCCCAAAGTCTACCGAGAGGCGCTCCATGAGCAGCGAGGTGAAGCCAGAACCTGTTCCTCCTCCAAAAGAGTGGAAGACCAGGAACCCCTGAAGGCCCGTGCACTGGTCCGCCTGCGAAACGAGCACATTAGTCACATTTTCAACACATTGATGGCATCAAACTGACGCCACTCATTTATGTAGCGTGCTAGTTAGCCTCATATGTTAATAAGCTGGCGGGTGAGTGCAAATCCAGGCTTGCTATTGGCTTTTGGAATTACATACTGTACCCTCATGTATAAAACTTCAAGTAAAGTGTTACCAAACAGTCTACTAATACTACTAGTGAGATTTTCAGTGTACAAGTAGTACTGGTAAACAAACATTTGGTTCTACTTGTAAAGGTTTTTGGCTCAATAAAGCAAAATCTGCTACTATAGTTGTTGTGGCGGTTTGGATGAATAAGACGGAATCAAGCTTTAGGGTTGCTGGTCAGATGCGGACACAGGGTTTATTTGGTCAAAGGGTTTTGGGGAACAGAGCGATCTGGAATTCAGTTTTAAACAAGTTTTCAGCATGTGTGGCTCAGTAATTCTGCTGCTGTTCAGTGCTCTCTGTGTTATGTATGTTGTTGATAGCGGTAGACAGAAAATAGGGGAGCCTCCTCAGGCAGAGATCTTGGTGAGTGCTATCAGTGTATGAGTGTATCTGGCCTGCTCAGGGCAGTCTGACCAGAACTGACCAGGAGAGAGTTCTGTAATTACATATCACTTGTAGACAAGTTGGTGTACAAGTAAAGCTTTCAGTTTTTACTAGTCCACTGGTCGAAACTAAACTGTCACATACTGTATTACCAAAAACAATTCAAATAGGTCATTTTTTTCTCCGTTGATACAGAAATCAAAATACTAGAAGGTTGCCCGGTGGTATTCTCCAGTATTCCATCAATAAAGATGTGACTCACCAGTTTACGAACTCTGTCGAGGACTGAGTCGATGTGCTCCTTCCCGACGGTATAATGTCCTCGGGCGTAGTTGTTGGCTGCGTCTTCTTTCCCCGAGATAAGCTGCTCCGGGTGGAAAAGCTGTCGGTACGTTCCCGTCCGAACCTCATCTAAGGAACAGAGAGAAGAAGAAGGAAGTCTTCAGTCTAAAGAGGAGTTTCACAGACCTGTTTTAGATATTGGCGGTAGGACAATCATTTTTTAGTTAGGTTTCCTTTAGAGCTTTTCGTATCAAACCATTAATCATTGATACTCATTCTTTTTTATTATATATTCATATTCTACATTTTACATCCTATTTTAACAAAAATGGTGACAAAGGTACTGAGCCCCAGACATGAAATGTATTGTGTCCACTAAATACTAGTTCATGGTCACGAAAAGCTACTTTGTGGCCCCACAAATGGCCCTAGGTGATAAATTTACGTCCTGAGACAAAAATAGTTGAGGACTGCAGATCAAACCATGGACAGGACTGCTGCCACCTACTGGACTTGAGTGTGGAACATTCCAACACTTCCCCACTGCATATCTGATAAAAGTGATCATCAGACATTGAATCTTCCACCCTCACCTATGACCGTGGGCTCCAGGTCCACAAAGATGGCTCGGGGAACGTACTTCCCGGTGCCGGTCTCACTGAAGAAGGTGGTGAAGGAGTCGTCGTAGCCTCCTGACGACTTGCCGCTGGGCATGTGTCCGTCGGGCTGGATGCCGTGCTCCAGGCAGTACAGCTCCCAGCAGGTGTTGCCCATCTGCACACCGGCCTGGCCCACGTGCATGGAGATGCATTCACGCTGTGGAGAGTACAGACATTTGAACATCTCAGACTTTGGACTCCTTTACACCAACTTCACCTTAACGAAAGCATTTCTCTGAGTGTTTAGAAGAGATTTTTTCACCCCGCCGACTAATATTTTTTGTCATAGTGACAATAATGCGACTGACTACTTGTAAAAAAAAAAATAACATGAACGAAAACTACATCAAAATATAATATATATGTCCTATAAGACAAAAAGAACTTGCTTGAATTACTATGCGGAAGTCAAGGACACATCAAAGCAATCTGCAGACATCTCTGAAGAAGACTGGCAGTTGACAGTCAAAACATGTAAGGAGTGCATTTCCTAAAAAAAAATTTGTCTGAATAAATAAAACCTTAACATATTTCAAAAGATCACGAAATTATGAATTTGAGGCTCTCTGTCTGCTGTTGGTTAGTGGGCGGGGCTTAAATGCATTTGATGATGTTGAAGGCTGCAGGACGCTGGTTTACGACCAAACCCGTCTGCCTCACAGCGTGGGTGAGACTTGTTTGAACCTGCAGGAGAAGATTTAAAGATGTGCAGACACTCCCTGCCCAAGTATTTTCCATGTTCAAGGATGAGGCTGAGGGCGGAAAACGCAGCCCTTCCTGATTGGTTCAGTAGCTTTTAAACAGGACATGAAAGAGTCAGACGAAGACGTTTGATTGGCTAAACCTTTCTTTAAAAGTTTAGTAAAGCTGAAAGGATTTAGAAAAAGAGAATTAAAAAAAGAAGATGAGAAAAAGATATCAGACATGAACCGTGGTTCTGATGTTCATTTTCCTTCCCTTTCAAAATAAAATAGCCTTAAACCACTTTGTAGGTAGAAGACAACGAGTCTGTAGTGGTTCTGCTGAAAGTTAATGCTTAATCAGGAAGAAGCTTCTTCAGTTGCCTCAAGTAAATTTCCAGATTCACAGAAGACGTTGAAAAAGAAAATTTGACCTGAAAACATTCGCAGAGTTTGTTTTCCCAAATTCATTTGAAAAAATTCAGATCATTTAGATCTAACATTTAGCATTTAGATTTAACATTGATAGTTAAATGTAACATTTGGATTTAATATTTAGATTTCAATTGAACATTGACATATTTTTGCAAGAAAAATATATCACAAATTTCACAAATATTGCTGTAAATCTGGTCAAAATTAACATAAGAAAATTCACATACATATTTTAAACATGGTTTGTTGCAAAAAGTTGCTGTTTATTTTAGCACGCGCAACTTTACAATCAGAGCCCATCAGGTATGTGGAAACCCTCTGTCATTTATCAGACTAAACTGACTCATCAGACTCAGGCCGTAAATAAAACACATGGCGTTTTATTTTGAAGGAACCAGAAGTACACATTTCTCGTTTATTTGACAGGGACAATGTACATTCATCCATACGCAGTTTGCGGAGGAAGTTTTCCCAAAATCATTCAAAAAAAAAAATTCTTAATATACTGTACATAATATAATTCTAACATATTGCTGTTAGTTTCATGTCATAGATGTTAGTTATACCTCAGGTGTATAAGTTTTCAGTGAAATGGTCCCAAACTTCAGGTTGGTTCTTCTTCTGTTGCGCAATTCTTCTTTACAATGTAAATGGTGAAGCGACACTGTTCCCAGCAGTTTATGTATGGTACTGCAGCATACCGCCGGCCTGATTTGATCATGAATTCACAACATTAAATGATGCGTCAGCGCAAATTTTTGTAGTCAACATGATCAATCATGTTACTAATCATTTTTGCATTAATGTATGTTACACACATTGTGGGCAGGAATTTTAAAGCTGTAGTTTGAGCAGAAGTGCTGAAGAAGAATGTCACGGTGACGTCTGGAAAACGTTCACTATGTGCAGGGAGGCCTTTCCCTTTCCAGCATGTTGTGAATTTTGATCCGATGACCTCGCCTTCCCAGCTCGTGATCCGGACTGGGGGGGCGGAGCCACGTTAGAGGTCCGTGTATGGAGATGGAAGGAGGTTATTTTTAAAGTTAGGGGTGACAGAAGTTAGCACCCAGGACTTCACCCAGTAACCTGAAACGGGAATGACCAAGAAAAATACCAACACAGGAAATCTACAACTTCCTGTGTTTTCTCTCTCTCTCTCTCTCTCTCTCACATGCACACACAGAGGTTTTGTGCTGCAGTTCTGGAATCTGGGAATGTTTGGAAGATTTCCCACCATTCATTGCCATCAGAAAACCTAAAATTGCTCAACAGCGACTGAATTCTCTTTGTTTTGCAGAGAAATCTTCCAAATCTGGGAATGATTAGAAAGATCTTCCAAATCTGGGAGTGATTTGGAAGATCTTTCTAATCATTCCCAGATATCTCATTCCACTGACTACGTTTGGAAACCTAGAAACCCAAGGACGAAACGTCTAAAGGCACTTTTCCCCTCTTTGCTGATCTGTCCTTGTGGTAAAGGAAGGCCCAAAGTCAGAATGGGAAGGTCAGCGCTCCGAAACACCTTGTTTTCTTATAAAAACAAGCTCCTACGACTGATTCCCATCAGGAGTTGACATGTTTATGCAGATTCAAACACCCAAAAGGAAGCTTCAGTGCTAAACAAACAGGAACGTGACACTCGTCAGCATTCCCAGCTTCTCCTTCAGGCCTCGTATGGAAAGTGTTAGCCTGCTCCCATTCCCAGACTGTGTTTGCAACTCGACAAAAGTGTGGAAAACTATTGACACTCTGATCTGCACGTGCAGTGTAAATCCAGGTGGTATTATGGGATGTCAGTGAGTGGGAGAGACTCACCATTGTGCTGCTGTGGTGGTCTAGGCGAAGGAAGAAGATTCTCACAGTTCACCCCTCAATGAGACGCTGTGGGAGAAGAAGAACGAGCAGAGAGGGAAACACTCAAGTTTACAGATCAACAGGAGGAGGAGCTGTGGGCGGGCCCTAAGGGCTTTTATTTTGAAAAATCAGACACATGGGGATACGGACAGGAGCAGATGGCGTGGCTCAAACTGCTGCTACTGCAGCAGCGAATTAGTTTAAAGGCTTTTATTGTGAAAATCTGAGAAATAGACTGACAGACACACTCGTCTGTACAGATCAAACAGGAGGATGGGCTGTGGGCGGGGCCTAAACTGCTGCTAGTAGACACATTTTTATGTATTTATCTTTTTATTTATACGGAAATTGTATCATTTTAAATCTTTTCTTTTAATACATTTTTGTTTCATTTAAAAAGTAAAACAGTTTGTGAACTTATCTATCTTCAAGTACACACACACACACATATATACTGTGTATACACACATATATATATATATACACAATTTTATTTCCAACACGATAACTGAATAATTTCAACAATTGATGAAAAAGAATAATTTTTTTTTATTTAAACAACAAATTGAAAAACAAATTAATCAATAATATAAACAAATGGCCATTTATATTGTTGTTATAGTTTATATATATATTTTTTCTGACTAAGCTTTAGCAGGAAAAAGTTGTGAGTTTTATGTTTAAAGGGCATCGCATATTTACTGGTCGTGAATGATGTAAACACGACTGGCGCAGACACCCTTTAATTCTGCCTAAAGTGAGTGTTTATTAATTGTATTTTATTTCTTTAGAGTGTTTAGAGACTGAGTGTGAGTCGGTCTCAGAGGTTCAGAGCTCATTTTCGTAGATCCGCTCCTTACTGAGGTCAGAGGGATAAGTGGAATATTTGGGGGCGCTGTGTGTGTTTGAATAATCCTTACCGCTGATTCAAGTGCTAGTCCTGTTAGCAGAGAATGCTAATTGCAGCTGAATCTGAGAAGTCGTTTCCCTGCAGGATTCCCCCCATTGTGTAATCTCTTTAAATTAGGATTCAGGGAGCTTGTTAAGGGGACTCAATCCACTGATTACTTTCCTAAACAAATACTCTGTGGCTTTATGTTTGGATTTAAGAGGTGTTTAAGAGACAAGATTAACGGGCAATGGATGCTCTTGAAGAGGCAAGTGAGAGTAGTAGAACAATCAGTGCTAACTCTTAGATAAGGCTGGTTTTCTTACATCTGGCCATCTGATTATGTCGCTAAGCTAAGCTAACTCCTATTGATATGCTATGTGGAGTCTCTGAGTTTACCCATTTCCTTGTCAGTTTACCTTTTCCATTTTGTCCCAAACTATTACTGATGCTTTAGGTTGGTTCTTCCTCTGTTGCGCAATTGTTCTTCACAATGTAAATGGTGAAGCAACACTGTTCCCGGCAGTTCATGTATGGTACTGCAAAAATGAAGCAGAACCCGGCCACCAGAATGATTTTATCATTAATTTACGACATTAAAGCTGATATCTGGAGTTTCTGAGAAATCTATGTTCATGTATGATTCTTTTGAAATGCGAAAAAAAATACCTAACTAGTCTCTTACTATGGTCTATTTCCGGTGGTCATTGATTTACATTAATGTATATAAGTCCCTCCTTTGTCCTATAGACCCCTATACAAATAGAAACAATCGGCGAGTGTTATGTTATATAAGTATAATATGTATTCACCTTAATGTGTCACCATGAATAGGCTGACGGTACCTCCAGCCTGAACCTGAAGTGAATTAAGAATCATAATTCTGCTTTAAATGGTTTCAGTAATGTATTTAATAATGAAAAGGTTCATATTAAAGTGAGACAATGCTTTTCTTCTTGTCTTTGTCTCCAGGTATGGAATCAAAAGCCTTTGTTTCTGCTGGAGATGCTTTAATGTCACATCCAACCAGAGCTGCAGAAAGGTCATCTCACACACACACACACACACTCTTCCTCCACCGCTGTCAATGATCTTTAACCTTTTCAGGTTCATCAGTGGCGTTTCTCGTCTTCTTTCACACACACAAAATGTCTTTATTTCATCGAAACTGAAACACAAAGAAGCTTTTGTTCAGTTTCTCTTCATCACTTTAGAGAAATCATGTAATTCAGAGGCACAGACTGGTTTTTCACAGGGAAATGGCCACATCTAATCTTTGAATTTGTTTTTTTCTCAAGGGGTTGGTTGGTTCATATCTACTGAAAATCTGTCGTATTTTTCTTAATTTTGCTCTTAAAAATTATTTTCAAAATTAGAATGTGGAATTTGAAATAAACTTAAATGTCTTACCATGCAGGGTTGGCTGTCAAAAGTTATTAAAAAAAAAAAAGGGAAGTTTTTCCCACACAAACCTGCAAAATTTGAATCCAGACCAACTTCTGTGATAAATAATTTTTACCTAATTACACCATATTGTAAATTAATAATTGTTGAAATCTACATTTTTCTTGATCTTAGTCTTTGGGTTTAAAAACAACCAGAACTGAAGTGCTGTGCCTAAATCAAAAAAGCACCACTTAAACAAACATTAGAATAATGTTCAAAAATGTCTTTTATTTTGGCTTTATTTTGAAAAACAAGAAACCATGAGATAGCACACACTTACAAATATGAGGTAACAGAACGTGTACTTAGCACCAGTGTTAAAATGGCAGTGTGTCCATGAACAGTTTATCGATAACAGCAGGCGGAGTCATCAGGTCCTCCAGTTTCAGGTAGAAGATGCGTTGCAGGCCTTGGATGCACAACGTACGCAGATCGCTCAGGGTTTTATTTATTTCTGTGGCTCGGTTTGACCAACGAGCTGTTAGTCCTGGTCCTGTTAGTCCTGGTCCTGTTAGTCCTGGTCCTGTTTGTCCTGGTCCTGTTAGTCCTGGTCCTGTTAGTCCTGGTCCTGTTAGTCCTGGTCCTGGTAGTCCTGGTCCTGGTAGTCCTGGTCCTGTTAGTCCTGGTCCTGTTAGTCCTGGTCCTGTTTGTCCTGGTCCTGTTAGTCCTGGTCCTGTTAGTCCTGGTCCTGGTAGTCCTGGTCCTGGTAGTCCTGGTCCTGTTAGTCCTGGTCCTGTTAGTCCTGGTCCTGGTAGTCCTGGTCCTGGTAGTCCTGGTCCTGTTAGTCCTGGTCCTATTAGTCCTGGTCCTGTTAGTCTTGGTCCTGTTTGTCCTGGTCCTGTTTGTCCTGATCCTGTTTGTCCTGATCCTGTTTGTCCTGGTCCTGTTAGTCTTGGTCCTGTTAGTCCTGGTCCTGGTAGTCCTGGTCCTGGTAGTCCTGGTCCTGTTAGTCCTGGTCCTGGTAGTCCTGGTAGTCCTGGTCCTGTTAGTCCTGGTCCTGTTAGTCCTGGTCCTGGTAGTCCTGGTCCTGTTAGTCCTGGTCCTGTTTGTCCTGATCCTGTTTGTCCTGATCCTGTTTGTCCTGGTCCTGTTTGTCCTGGTCCTGTTAGTCCTGGTCCTGTTTGTCCTGATCCTGTTTGTCCTGATCCTGTTTGTCCTGGTCCTGTTAGTCCTGGTCCTGTTAGTCCTGGTCCTAGTCCTGGCCCGTCCCTCAGGCACTGTGTCACTCTGCTCTGCAACTCCTTCACCCTTTGAGGCTCCTTCAGTCCGGGACGCTCTGCAGAAAGCAAAAAAAAGGTCTACAGGAAAACTCATGACGCAACTACCCGGCTGGGCTCTTATTCTGAAATTTTACGTTGATTTTGGATATAATGTCACATCGCTAGATCACAAAACATAAAACATGCAATTTTACCAACCGTCTAGTGTATCATCCTTCTCCTAGCCTCTCTTTAGATCATATTTTTTTTCAACCTTGGGTTGTGACCCAATGTGGGGTCGCCCGATATGTCTAGTAAATGATTTTTGAAAATGACCAATTTAAATGTTTTTATTTTTTTTATTAATATTTTATCAATATTCTCTACTACACGCAATCTAGATCAAAATTATTTTATACTTTCACTTTCTCAAATTTGAATGTAGTTTAAATAAAATTCTGTATAAAAATATCTTGTCACTAATCGTGGCTACTAACGCAGGATAAGAAAAATAAATAGATACATTCTTGGGAAAAAATGGGATCACGACCTGAGAAAGGATGGGAAGCACAGCTTTAGATGTTATCTTACTAATTGTATTTGTTTTTCAATTGTTTAACGTGTGCTCTTTTCAGCAGGACACACAAAACAAAGTCTTTTAACGCTCAAAAAATAACCTGAATGTCTTTATTTGCATATATTAAATCAGCCTTTAACAATCTGTGTGACAATGTTGGTTAATGCGATGAACCAAAAAACAGGTTTGAAGGGATGGGTACTGGGAATGTGACTGTGTATGTTTGGTCATGAACAAAAGAGAGTGTAAGTAAGATACTGTACCAGTTGTATTGGAATTATTTAAAAAATGTAAAGATTTAACTTATTTAACTGAGTGTGGACGACTTTGAAAACTACTGAAAGAGTCACATTTTTAAAGGAAAAAAAATGAAGATAGTCCAAAAATAACCATATATATATATATATTTATTATTCTGACCTGTGACGAGGACGAGTGTGCATAGGACAGAGAAGGTGGACACGTCCAGCTTCATCCTCTGCAGCTCAGAGGAAAACGCCACGATGGCGTCGATCCACTCGCCGCCGAAACCTCGCAGACACTGACGACGACTCCACACCGAGCCGTCACAGAACACCAACAGCTCCTCCACTGGGCCGGACCTGAGAGTTAGAATCAGTGTTTTACCTGTTGCTCATCACACACACACACACACACACACACACACACACACACACACACACACACACACACACACACACAGGTGTGCATTTACCTGTGTTCCAGCCGCAGCACGAACAGCTCCAGGAAGGCGGAGTAGAAGAGCAGTTCCTGGTCGTGTTGGGACAAAGCACTGAACCCTGGAACATTGTTGCTCCATCCTCGGATCACCTCCATGGATCGAGTCAGGAGTTGATAAAACTCACAAACTTGTTGGATGTCATTGACAGGACTCACAGTTTGCTCCTTCAAAGTAAAAGAACTTCACTTGCACCTTTTTTCTATACTTTAATATGTTGCTATAATGCTGCTAAATGTTTCACTACACATCATTAAATATCTCAGATGCCTTTTGAAATTTACCCAAACAGATTTAGTGACTGAGATAAATTGTTTTTTAATGATCCATATTCATAGGGTCATTTGCTTTTATTTTGAAGGTATGGAAGCAGATTAAGGCCAATTTTGATGGAGAAAATAATTTTTAGGCAAATTGAGTCGAATAAAGTTGAAATATAATGTTAAGATGAAAGTCGTAAAGACGAGATTGAAATTTAGAAATAAACTCAAAATATAATATCGTGAAAAAAGTCAAAGGTTTGCCAATAAAGTCAAATGTACGGAAGCTGACAAGGACCAATTCACCATATACGACAACATTCTCCATCAAAATTGGCCCTAATCGGTTTCCGTAGACGTGTTATTGAAATAGATTTCTGTTGAGTTTTTATTTAAGTAATGATTAATGCTTCTTTTTCTCTTAATGGTTAAAGTTTTGTTTCATTTAAATTATTATTTTTTTTATTTTAAAGAAAAAAGGTTTTTGACGTTTCATATCTGATGTAACTCCATTGTGTCTTACTTTGCAGTAGTCGAGGCGAGAAGGTTGTTGGTTTGATTCCACGTGAGCCCTGATGAGGCTGCTGAGGAGCCACGAGTCTGAGGGAGCTCTCTGATTGGACGGCAGACGACCTCTGCGACCTTTCAGGCTGTCCGTCCTCACACCTGAGACGCAGCGGACAGATGTTAGGGTGTGTCTCAGCAGGACAAGCGTATGTTAGGGCAGATGTTGTGACAGATGTTATAGGACAGACAGACTTAAAGGAGAACACACGTTAGGACGAGTCAATGTAGGACAAACATTATGAAGAACAAATGTTATTAGGTGTCTTAGAGTAGGACAGATGTTAGGACACATCATAGAGTAGAAAGACTCTAGGACAGATGTTAGGACACGTCATAGAGTAGAAAGACTCTAGGACAGATGTTGGGACACATCATAGAGTAGAAAGACATTAGGACAGATGTTAGGACACATCATAGAGTAGGAAAGACAGTAGGAAAGACAGTAGGACAGATGTTAGGACACGTCAGAGTAGAAAGACATTAGGACAGATGTTAGGACACATCATAGAGTAGAAAGACTCTAGGACAGATGTTAGGACACGTCATAGAGTAGAAAGACTCTAGGACAGATGTTAGGACACGTCATAGAGTAGAAAGACATTAGGACAGATGTTAGGACACATCATAGAGTAGAAAGACATTAGGACAGATGTTAGAACACGTCAGAGTAGAAAGACATTAGGACAGATGTTAGGACACATCATAGAGTAGAAAGACTCTAGGACAGATGTTAGGACACGTCATAGAGTAGAAAGACATTAGGACAGATGTTAGGACACATCATAGAGTAGAAAGACATTAGGACAGATGTTAGAACACGTCAGAGTAGAAAGACATTAGGACAGATGTTAGGACACATCATAGAGTAGAAAGACTCTAGGACAGATGTTAGGACACATCATAGAGTAGAAAGACTCTAGGACAGATGTTAGGACACATCATAGAGTAGAAAGACTCTAGGACAGATGTTAGGACACATCATAGAGTAGAAAGACTCTAGGACAGATGTTGGGACACATCATAGAGTAGAAAGACATTAGGACAGATGTTAGGACACATCATAGAGTAGAAAGACATTAGGACAGATGTTAGAACACGTCAGAGTAGAAAGACATTAGGACAGATGTTAGGACACATCATAGAGTAGAAAGACATTAGGACAGATGTTAGGACATCATAGAGTAGAAAGACATTAGGACAGATGTTAGGACACGTCATAGAGTAGAAAGACATTAGGACAGATGTTAGGACACATCATAGAGTAGGACTTTAGGACAGATGTTTGGACAGGTTTTAGAGTGGTAAAAACATTAAGACAGATGTTAGGACACGTGTCAGAGCTACAGACGATGGGAGGAGGATGTGTTTACCTTCTCGGTCCATTCCCACTGACAAACACTTCTGGAAACGACAGAACTGACAGCGGTTCCTCCGTCGTTTGTCCACAGGACAGCATTTCATGGACAGACACACGTACTGAGAGTTTTTCTGGACGCTTCTCTGCAACAGACAGACAGACAGACAGACTGGAGACTGAGCTACAGTGATCTACAGACACAGCTTTAAGACATCAACAGGTGTGATACACCATCTGTGACCACAGGGGGGCGACATTTCATCGTGTTTGTGCAGGCTGTGTGGGAATGAAGTACTCTTATTTATTCTGTACGAAATCTTCCGTAACTCTGTAATATTGAGGTGAATTATGTACTTTAACGTTACATATGTTTACAGTATGTTTATATATGTGCACACGTTGTACATTAGTTGGTATTTGTTACTAATTGATTATTTGTCACCTTAAAGAATCCTTTGCATCCTTCGCAGGTTCTCACTCCGTAATGTTGACACGCGGCGTTGTCTCCGCACACCGCGCACACGCCGCTCTGCAGACCGCGCGTGTCCACGCTCACCGACACGTCCCACGTGCACACCTGCGCGTGCTTCAGCGAGAGCACTGCAAACCGGGAGCGCGCACCGCTGCGACCCGTGCATGTTGGAATGGGATGATGATGATGATGATGACGATGGTGGTAATAGTACACAGAGCACGGGCACGAGCGCAGCTCCTCTGCGTGCAACGGCAGGTGCGTGTCCTCCAGCGTGAACGCGCACGAAGGTTTTACGTCGTACCCGGAGCTGAAGGCTTCCACTGGGGGGTTCACCAGCTCCATGCTGAACTTTACGAACTCTGGGGTGAGGAGGTCCCAGGAACCGGATCTCTGAGGAGGAGGAGAACCGGATCCATGCAGCGAAGAGCCGGATCTCTGGAAAGAAGCGCTGTAGGGGATGCACGGCATTGCTCTGTGAAAAGACCACACACATACTAATGTAAGTATGACCTGTTACTGTAGTATAAAAAAATATGTTCATGGAAATTAAGTCAACATTTTATTTTTATTTTGTGTTTATACTAAAGCAGACAGGCGGCCCTGGCCTCAAAACAATTACACAAACTGTTCACAAATGGACAGTAACATACACAAGATGACTACAAAAAAACACACAAATATGCAAAGCAACTAAAACAATTACAGAAGATTATTTTAAATATACAAAATTACTTTAAAAAAAATAATACACAAGATGATTAAAAATATATATACAAAACTGCAAAAAGAAATAATTCAAAACTGACAAAAAAAAAAACCCAAAGTGATTCCAAAGACATAAAGGATGGCTGCAAAAAATACAAGTGAACAACAAAAATCCAGAAATTACTCCAAAAATTCATAAAATGTTAAGAAAAATATATACACTAAGTGACTCCAATGACACACAAAACAAAAAAGCACTGGAATATATAAATCAACCACAACAATGACTACAAAACACACAGAAATAACACAAAAAAATACAAATAAACAACTCAAAATAACAAGGCAAATACAAAAAACTACTTTAGAAACCCACAAAATATCAACAAAAATACATAAAATGACTCCACAGACACAAAACAACAACAGAAAATATACAAAACCAAAAGAAACCACAATAATAGACACAAACCCTTTGTTGTTTCCTGTATTAATGCTCAGATCGCTCATTAGTCCAAATGCTGACAAAATGTTGACGATCACATTTGTGTTACCCTGTTGTGATCAAAGCTGCTCATTTTTCTGCACTAAAGGGTTAAAGGTGTTCCTCAGAACCAACAGGTGAACTTGTGTTCATGCTGTCATTCTTCACCCCTCAGACGCCTGTAACAGACACACACACACACACACACACACAGGCAATAATAGCAGCTTTTCAAAGGCGTCAAACTCAACCTGAAGTGTGTGATCCAGTGCACGGACTGAAGCTCTGTGTTATGACACCATTTGTGTGCATTAGTCACAATCCTTTAAAAACACTGGCTGATTATTATAATGAGTGCTTATTGACAAGTAAATAAAGACTGGAGTTGAAGCATGTTTAATCACCTCTGACTCACTGATTTGACCTCAGCAGTGATTATCACATGGAAGAATTAGTATATACGACATCAAACTAGTCAAACTGCACCGTGTTTGTGATAAAACCAACATTTAAAAGGATTTCTGAACGTGTCATATTCCTAAATTTAAGCTCAGATTTCCACACAGTGCAATTTTTTTGTAAAACAGCTGCAGATACAACCATGCATCATAGACTGCTGTGTTTTTTTTTGAGAAAACTCGTGATTTTATTTCATTTTTCTCATTTTCAACAGGTTTTTCAAATTAAAATCTTCTCCCAGCCATTCTACACATGTTTGTTAAATGAACAGTTAACAGTTTATCTCTATTGATGAAATAAAATAAAATATGAATCAGAAGTAAAGTATCTTACCTTATTCTGGAGGAGGATGAAACCACAAGCCTCAGCGCTGATGGATACTGTGTGTGTGTGTGTTTAAACTCCTCCTTAAAGCCAGCCTCTGGACACACACGCTCTGGAGTGTGTGCGCTCCTGTGTCTTTTGCCTTTGTGGGAAATATATCTTATTTGAAATTCAATTTAGTTCCCCCTCCGTTTTATTTTTCTTAATGGAAATCTGTTTTTTTTTTTTATATTTGTGGTTTTATTGTCTTAATTAGATCCATGGAATCATTGATTCTGGTGGCTTTGCTTCCTATACTTAAATTAAAATTACTTATTAAATATATTTAAATATTAAGAAAAACTCACAAGAAGAGATAAATGGTAATATGCAAATTGCGATTGTAGGGGAGAAACAATCATGTTATATTTTGTCAAGGATTCAAGTATTCATGGATTTTGTACAAAACGAAATAACGTTCCCCGTTAAGCCTTTAAAAAGAATAAATAAAGTAAAAGAGAATAGTGTAAGATAATAAAAATAAAAAAACAAATAAAATAGAAAAACACCAGTGACATAAATCGAATACATACAGAAATAATACAAATATACAATAATTATACAACAATATATAAAAACAAAATAATAGAACACCAACAGCAGCAGCAGTGTTATATTATCTTAACTTAATTTATCTCAAATGATCTTATCTTAATTATCCTAAATTATTATCTTAATTAAATTATAAATTATCTTTAAATTTTTTTTATCTTTAACCATCTAATTGTAAATAACCCTTAAATCTTTAATTATCTTATACTAATCTACAGTAAACTATCCTGTTTTATCATCAAGTAATTTCTTTCTTAAAAAAAGAAAAATATCTTAAAATATGTGCATTTATTTTATCTTAATTTATTTAAATTATCTTATCTAATATATCCTAAATGTTCTTATCTATGCTTATCTTGTATTATCTTATCTGAAATGATCTTATCTTAGCCCCGCCCCTGTTCTAATCTGATTGGTGTGCTTGTTCTGCTCTCTGATTGGCTCTGTGACGTGTCACTCTGTTGTGCGGTTCTTCCTGGTTTGATGTCCTCCGTGTCTCTGCATTTTTCCTTTCGCGTTTTTATTCCTCCTCCCGCCGAGAAACCCTGTAAGTGTTAACATCTACTGTTTATTCTATCATTTAAAACCGATGTACCGCAGATTTTGTCATTTTTTAAACGAAAAACAGCAGAATTACATCAGTGACTTTGGCGTTAAGGAAAGAGAACCGCGCCTTCTCTCGTTATGAAAAAAATAAAAAATAAATAAAACATTTCTGCATTTAAACTCATGAACTAACATTCTAACCCGTATCAGGACTGTGTAATATATGTATTTAAAAAAAAAAAAATCCATGTCTAAATGGGGCGCTTTAATCCACAACAGGACGTCAGTATTACCGTCGTAACACAGATGTCAACAGAATTTCCCACAGACCTTAAACACATCACCGTTTGTCCTGCGGATGCCTTTTTTATTTATTTTTTTTTTAATTTTTTTTAAAAAGTAACTTATTAAAACGTCTTTTTAAAACTTCGAGGCGTAAAATAATATTAAACGCAGTCAGATTTAACCGCACAGCTCTTTATTTAACCACATAAAGCTGTTTAAATCTTAAAAAGTGAAATGTTATTATTTTTGTGTGCAACGTCATAAGTAGTGACGTAAGGATACTAGTGCTGTCCCAAACGATTAATCGAGCAATTCTTTTTTTGATTAATCGAGTATTGACAGTTGGTCAGATTTAAGACAAAAGTACATCATACTGCCTCACAACTAAAAAAAATTAAGGTAAAGTTCAGAATAAAGTAGATTAAATGTCTTTTCTCCTAAAATCCACGCAGTTTGCAGATGTGAGAATTTGCTGCTTTTTGGGTGAAATTGGGTAAAAGTATATGTGTCATTTTGATCTTTCAATGACTTAGCATGTCATTTAAATTAACCTGTAATATAGAACAACATTTTGATTTCCTATTTGACAGTGAAAGTAGCATTTTCTTTCATTTTTAATGCACGTGGTCAGATTAAACAAAGTTTTCTCTTCCTCAAAAAGGTGTTTATTGTGTGTTTTTCTTTAAAATTCCTCGTTGTTTAATGACATGATATTCACGGCCTTCTTAAAAATCAGTATGTGATTTTTTTTTTTTTTTTTTTTTTTTTAAGCTTGAAATTTTACAAAAGATAATGTAAATAAATGATACAATGTATGTGTCTGAGGTTTTCATCTGGTTCTTTAAGGTGTGATCAAGCATGGTGCTTGGATTTATGCAAGAATGTAGGGTTGAAGTGTAACTTGTCATAAATTAGCCATAATAAGCAGATTAGTGATCTGATATCATTATGGGTTCATTAATGGAAGAAGTGATCATGTCTGGGGTTTCTCTGCAGAACTGATGGCGTTCAGGAAGGTGTTAAAACGGACGGCGTTGGTCGGAGGTGGAGCGGTGGCGGCCGCGTTTGGACTCTCCCAGCTGTTGGAGTATCGCAGGACTCAGGTACGACATGAGAGAACTCTTGAGTCACGGTTGGAGTTCTCCTGCAGCTGTTCGCGCTGACCTTTGACCTCTGGGTTAAATTTAACCCACCTTGGCGTGACTCAGGTTCTAACAGCGGCTCTGTTTTATGTCCTTGTGCGATGACGTCCGTCCTCTGCGCCGCAGCACGAATTGGTGAGCACGTTGTCGGTCCCGCTCAAGCAAAACCTACGCTCCTGCTGCATGGAATCACCAGTGTCACCTATCTGTTCATTATCCCTGATTACACCCAGTCCGCTATTATGTGCATGCAGTGATTGGAGCGTCGTCTCCTGCACAGGCTGAATCACAGTCGTCCGCCGTCATTACACAGTCTGCTGGGCTGTGGCTTCATTCAATGAGTGTGAATTCCTGTCGTCTACACCTGTGATTATTCATCACTGAAATCTGCAAACTTCTCACCGTCCTGTATCATTTCTGTCTCCTTTAGCTCTGTTTTTTTTTTTTGTACTGTTTAGCCTCCAAAATCAAGAAAAAAACCAAATGGTTATCTCATGAAAAGATAGTGACGCTTAAACTTGAAACTTACAAATTAAGTCAGTCAAGAAATAACGAGAACAGTAAGTTTTCTTTCAAATTAAAGCATAAAATTAACCAAAATGCAATCTAAAATTCATGAAAAAATACATTTTGTGGAAAAAAAAAACTGATTTTCAAAAATGTGTTTTTTTATATGCAATATTAAGAAAAAAATATATATAATGCTGTCAGATTATAGTGATTTTTATTTAGAAAAAATTTTCATTATACAAATGTCCTCATTTCGATCCTCTTTTATCCCTGTTTTATTTTGTTTTCCTTTTTTTTTTTCTTTTTTTTTTACTGTTTGGCCTCCAAAATCAAGAAAAAAACCAAATGGTAATCTTATGAAAAGATGGTGACGCTTAAACTTGAAACTTACAAATTAAAATTCAGTCAAGAAATAAAGAGAACAATAAGTGTTCTTTCAAATTAAAGCATAAAATGAACCAAAATGCAATCTAAAATTTATGTAACAAATTATTTTGTGGAAAAAAAACTGTTTTGTTTTCAAAAATGTTAAAATGACTAAAATGTGTGTTTTTTTTTTTTTTTTTTTTCTTTTTAATGCAATATTAAGAAAATTGTTATCTTACGAAAAGATAGTGACACTTAAATGAAACTTACAAATGAAAAGTCAGTACAATAAGTGTTCCTTCAAATTAAAGCATAAAATGGCATTGTAGGAACACAAAGGCACGAAATCGCACTGTAAAATGTATATATGTTGTTTGTTTTTCCATAAAATTCCATATAGTAATTCAGTTTTTTGGGGACCTAATCTTGAGAATGTTTATGGTAATTGATGCTCTTACGCCACAAACATTTTTTGTCCATTTGTAAAATCTTTAGGAAATGAACAAATTTTCACTGATTAATTTTAATAATAAAGTGTTTGATTTTCAAAAATTTAAAAATGACTAAAATATGTTTTTTTTTTTATGCTTTCAGATTATAGTGAACGTTAAATGTTAAAAAGTCAAAGATTATTTTTTTCAGTCTTTATTCCTAATATAAAATATTTAAAGTCCTAAAAACCATACTGATTTTTCCTCCTCTGCATGTTATTATAAGCATGACTTTTTATTCTGATTCATCTGTTTGTCTTTTTTTATTTTTTTATTTGAGTTTTCGTCTCGTGTTATTTGATTTTCGATTAGCCTGTTTTTTCTGATTTTGTCACCTTCAGGCCCGATTGGCCCTCGTGTCGGCAGAGGCAGATCTGAGCCTCCCATTGGCCAAGGAGCTCCCGTCACGTCATGCGCAGCTCAACGCGTTACGAAGCACCGAGGAGTTTGACGTGCTGGTGATCGGAGGCGGAGCCACCGGAGCGGGCTGTGCGTTAGATGCCGTCACACGCAGTAAGTATGAAAAAAACCACACCTACTGGACTTTTTTTTTTTTTTACCAGACGTAAAACAAACCTAACAACTATGTCTAAAATATACGACAATCTGTGTCAAATGAAAATAAACGGGAGCAAAATTCCTTTCTACTTTTGTTAATTAGAGGCTATTTTTGATGTAATATGAGCCAATCAGTAATGTTCTCCGAGTGTGAAGTTAAGACATACCATTGCCAGTATAATATTGTAAATTATTTGTAAATGACAAACTAAATCATCAAGTTATTGCACAGAGAAGGTGTTTACTCAAACATATACATCTATGAAGGTAAAAAAAAAAAAAAAATTGCATTTGTTTTCACAAAGAAAAACACTGAAATATAGAAAGCGGAGCCATGCAAAGATTTTGGTTTTTGTTAAAGGCCAATCTGTTAATAAGAAATAATAATAGTGACCAAGATAGTTGATTAGAATTAAGTGCACAAAGAATCTAACTTATAGGTTTAGTACATTTTAGTGTCAGTATGAGAAAACTGCAGAATGAATTGCACACAAACTATAGTTCTTTTACATTCAGGTGCTGAGGCACAGCATTATGTGCACATCGATGTAAGAAAGAGAAGCTCTTTTTTTCTATATTATTATTATTTTTATTATTGTTGTCAATATTCACTGTCTGAAGTGTTGCATGCAGAATTCTGCATAGTGACACTAGAAATGAAGAAAATATTTGCTGTCATTGAAAATTCTCAGTTTTTGGTCACATTTTCTCTGCCTTTTATTATAGGTTTTTCTAAAAAGTTAAATGCAATAACATTTTGTTTATTTGATTTTAGGTTTAAAACATTACAGTAATAAATGCAAATAATAATAAATTAAATTTAGACGCTTGACAGATTACATTTTAAATTTGTGTTTTTGCCCAGTAGTAATATTCACGTTAATTTTACAGTTTTAAGGCTTATATAAAGCATTATTATGGTGTTTTACAATGTTAAACTTGAAATAAAAACTGTTACTATCATCACTCTTTTGTCAGACCTGAAGACGGCTCTGGTGGAGAGGGACGACTTCTCCTCTGGAACGAGCAGTCGCAGCACAAAGCTGATCCACGGAGGAGTCCGATACCTGCAGAAAGCCATCATGAAGTTGGACTACGAGCAGGTCGGCACTACCAACACAATAATGGACTTTTTAACGCCAATAATCAATTATTTTCTAACGTCGATGAGCAAATTTCACTTTTTAAACCCCTCCTCTGAAGGTGTCACTAAAGTTTTGTGCGTAACATTGGAGGAGGAGTCTGTGGTAGTCACTAAGATCACATGTGTCAAACTGAAGGTCCGGGGGCCAAATTTTGCCCCTTTGAAGATCCAATTTGGCATAAATGACAGAAAAAACATTCCTCATTGTGTAAATTACAGTTACTCCAAATACAAATATTCAAGTAAATATTTGCAGGGCTCAGTTTTCCAATCTTTACATCACATGACTCCAGTCATTTCTAACCTCAAATTATTTAAATAACTCTCAATTTTTCCAAAAACCTCAAAATTTCCTGAAATTATTCCACATAATTTCCTTAAATTGGTCACAAAATCAAAGTAATTTCAGGTAATTTAAGTGAATTTAAGTTTTACGTCTCTTATTACTTGGATATTGCGGTGCCTCATATACTTCATATATTTTTTATTTGTGGAAGTGCAAACTGGGGCACAATGTTGTTGAATTCTGTGACCCACTCTAGATAAAACTGGTCGGTATTTGGCCCCCAAACTAAAATGATTTTGATCTAAGATGGTTTCCTCTCTGTTCCAGTACCTGATGGTAAAGGAAGCTCTGCACGAACGAGCCAACCTGCTGGAAATCGCTCCTCACCTGTCGGCGCCATTACCCATCATGCTTCCTGTTTACAAGTGAGAATTAAAAAAAAAAAAAAAAAAGCAAAACAAAGATAAGTCGTCAGAAACGAGGCTAAAGATGAATGCACCGTTCTCAGGTGGACGCTCTTTCGTCTGGAGTTTATTCTTTGTCTTTACAAAACAGTATAACAACATTTTCAACACAAAAACTCAGTTCTCTGTCTTTAAAGATGTGGACGGTGCCTCACAATTCGAGGCCACTGGAATAGGCGTGGCTTCTTTGATTATGTGAATATTTTCTTAATATTTAGCTTTACGCTTGGCACACATTTAGATTTTGCAGTAAAATTTAGATTTAGATGTTACCTTTAGGTTTAGATATAACATTTAGATTTAAATACAACATTTAGATTTAGCTTGAACATTTAGACAAACTATAGCTCTTTTACATTCAGGTGCTGAGGCACAGCAGTCTGTCCACATCACTGGAGGAAAGAGAAGCTCTTTTTTTCTAAATTACTATTGATATCTTTATTATTATTGTTGTTGTGGTCTGGATGAATGAGATGGAGTTTAGCTTTAGGGTCTAGGAAATATTTATCTTTAGACTTGGCAACACATTTAGATCTTGCAGTAAAAGATTTAACATTTAGATTTATATACTGTACAACATTTAGGTTAAGATTTAACATTTAGTTTTATATACAACATTTAGGTTTAGATTTAACATTTAGATTTAGATTTAACATTTAGATTTAACATTTAGATTTATATACTGTACAGCATTTAGGTCTAGATTTAACATTTAGATTTATATACTGTACAACGTTTAGGTTTAGATTTAACATTTAGTATTATATACAACATTTAGGTTTAGATTTAACATTTAGATTTTTATACTGTACAACATTTACGTTTAGATTTAACATTTAGATTTATATACTGTACAACATGTAGGTTTAGGTTTAACATTTAGATTTATTTACTGTACAACATTTAGGTTTAGATTTAACATTTAGATACAGATAACATTTATATTTGGATATGATATTTAACTTTTTTTTTCGCATAAACCTATTGTTGACAATTGTGTACAAAAAAGTAGTTTTCCATGAATTATTGTTTTAAAGGTAAGAAAAAAGCTAAGTCTAAGATCTATGAGCTAGAAATTGTCACAATTTTATTTTATTTGGCATCTCGTAAAATCAATTTTTTTTTTTTTTACAATTTATTTCTATATATTGTTATTTTATTTATACACATACAGAAACAAGCCGCAAAATGTGACTTTTGTCGAAAAACTGAAGGTAGTGTAGAATGCAATTACTAGATTGGTCATTATGTTGTGTGTGCGCGTGTGTGTGTGTATGTGAGGTGGTGGCAGCTGCCGTATTACTGGGCAGGGATTAAGATGTACGACCTGGTTGCTGGGATCCATTGTCTGAAGAGCAGCTACGTTCTCTCCAAGTCCAAAGCTTTGGAGCTTTTCCCCATGTTGAAAAAGGACCGACTCGTCGGAGCCATCGTCTACTACGATGGTCAGTCTCGCGCGCGCGCGCGCGCGCACACACACACACACACACACACACACACACACACACACACACACACACACACACACACACACACACACACACACACACACACACACGCAGTAACGAAGCAGCCAAATAAACAGAAGTAGAAGTAGAAACAGCAAATAAATCTGAGACTTTTTCCTCCAGGACAACACAACGACGCCCGGATGAACCTTAGCATCGCGCTAACTGCCGCTCGCTACGGAGCAGCTGTGTGTAACTACACTGAGGTGGTCCGGCTGCTGAAGCATGACGGGAAGGTGTGCGGCGTTCGCTGCAAGGACCTCATCACAGGTGACACATATGATCAAATTAAATGATATTTAGTCTCCTGAACAAATTGGATGTGTTTTTTGTTGTTGTATTTTTTAAATATTTTCACAATTTGTTCGTCATGTACTATTTGTGTATGCATGTATTTAATATATTTTATTAATTTATTTTAATCACACTATTTGAATTATCCATACATTATTTTATATAATAATTAAACCAGTGTGACAGTGAAATAAATTCCTGAACACTGCACAGTGCAGGTGAGCTTTCATAGATTCCTGTTGTTTCTTGTAAGGCAATCGTCTATAAATTAATTATGGACATAAATAAACAAGTAAACAACATTTAATAAATACAATATGCTTTGTCCATATCAGGACAATACTTGCATTGTTGTATTTAATCTTGTTGACGTAAATTTTCTGAATAAATCTTATTGTTGAAACTGATTCTGAGATTATATCACAATGGGACATTTTATGCATTTATTCGTAGATATGAGATTCTTTTTTATTTATTTTTAAACCAGGCTGTGATCCCAGCCTCGAATCCTGACCATGTGTGTGTGAGCTAGCATTAGCAATGCTAACCCGTGACTGTTCCGTCCTCACAGGGCAGGAGTTTGACGTGAAGGCGAAGTGTGTGATTAACGCTACGGGCCCATTCACCGACTCTGTGAGGAAGATGGACAGCCAGCAGGTGGAAAACATCTGTCAGCCCAGCGCGGGCGTGCACATTGTCATCCCCGGATACTACAGGTACTACTTCCTGTTTCCTGTTTCTCATAGATTCTAAGCCTTTAGTCAGAGTTTATTTAAAAAAAGAGTTTAATCACAGAATGTTTTAATATCTTCATTGTTAAAATTGGACAAGTTAGTTAGAAAAACATACAGAAATGTCCCCATGTATTAATTTTAAGCCCCTCCCACTTCTCCTCAGTCCTGACAACATGGGTTTGCTCGATCCTTCGACCAGTGACGGACGCGTTATCTTCTTCCTGCCGTGGGAGAAAATGACCATCGCCGGGACAACGGACACGCCCACAAACGTGACGGCTCATCCAATCCCAAGAGAGGACGACATCAACTTCATCCTCAGTGAGGTCCGTCACTACCTCAGCCAGGACGTAGAAGGTATGACATAAATAAATCACAACAGTAGAAAAATAAATAGCACTCAGCTTTATCATTTTTAATTTTCCCCAAAACCATCTCCTGTTATGCTAATAATAATAGTAAAAATTATTTCTATTTAAAAGCTTTCAGTCCACCCAAGGACACTTTACAATAAAAACAGTGCAATGCATTATTAAACAGAATAATACAAAAAAAGAAAAGAAAAAGGATGGAAATGATGGAATGTGAATTATAGTGAATGTGCAGATTGATAGAAAACAGTTTTGAGTTTTGATTTGAAAAGGGGTAATGTTGTTTCATGTTTTGGATATTGTTTCAATTATTAGTTTCAATTATTATATTTATTATTTATTCCTATTTTACTTATTTTTATGTAATTTTTTCTTAATTATGTTTTACGTTGTTCCGCGACTCTTCCTGTAGTTTTTTTCCAATTTTAATGATGACAGGATCAAAACATTAAATAGAAATCTGTAGATTTTCACTGTGTTCTAAACTTATCTGTCATTTTTATTTTTTCTTAATGATTTTAATTGTCCTGCAAAAATTTTGCAAATTTTTCTCTATTTTGGATTTGTGTCTTTTGATGTGGAGAGGTTGGCTTTGAAGATGACATCACAGCTTTTCCTCTTTAAGGTGTAAATGGAGCTAATTGTTGTTTAAATGTTTAAACACAACAGTGTTTTCTGATGTTTTCTGACTCTCTGTCCTCGCAGTGCGCAGAGGAGACGTACTAGCAGCGTGGAGCGGTATCCGTCCTCTCGTGACCGACCCCGACTCCAAAGACACTCAGTCCATCTGCAGGAACCACATCGTCAGCCTCAGCGACAGCGGATTGGTCACCATTGCCGGTGGGCACCTGATAAGTTTATTTACACTTCTTGTTTGTGTGTGGGGCTGGGGGGGTTTTGTTTTCTTTAATATATCTTTATTATATTTTTATTTTAAAAAAAATAGCCACTGTTGTGTAGTTACGAGACACATTTACTACATTCACAGGACAGCAGTAGAACTTTGGATGAACGTTTTAGTTTAATTCCAAGTAAAGTCCACTTTAAACCATACACGTAACAATACCTTAACCTTTGGTTCAATGAAAATGTGTTAAAATAGACCTGGCAGTTGTCAGTCGAAACATGTCAGGAGATCAAAGTAACTTTATTGAAAAACAGTTGTCTGAAAAAATGAAAGCATAACATATCAATAAAAATTAACTTGCTGGAATTATTACATGAAAGTCAAGGAAACATCAAAGCAAAATCAGCAGACACCACTGAAGAAGACAGGCAGTTGACAGTTTAACATGTCAGGAGAACAAAGTAAATTTCCTGAAAAACAGTAGTCTGAATAAATGATTAAAAATGGACCATGTGCTGTTTTGTAATTATTGATAATTAATGGAATTGGACTATATCACTGTATTTGGTTGATCATATTGATTACTGTGTAACAGGAGGGAAGTGGACTACGTACAGAGCGATGGCGGAGGAGACGTTGGACGCTGCCGTGGGCGCTCACAAACTTTTGGCTGATCGCTGCAGGACGGTGGGTTTAATGCTGGAAGGAGCCAAAGGATGGACTCCCACGCTCTACATCCGTTTGGTGCAGGACTACGGCTTGGAGAAAGAGGTCAGAGGTCACACTGTGTGTGTGTTCTCACTCTGAGAGAAATGTTCAGTTAGTTTAATGAGTAAATGAAATATTTCTGAAAAGTTGATGTCGCTCCCTAACTCACCCTCTCCTGTCTCAGGTTGCGGAACATTTGGCGTCCACCTACGGAGGGAAAGCGTTCGATGTGGCCAAAATGGCGCAGGTCACTGGTCAGCGGTGGCCCATTGTCGGAAAACGCCTGGTGTCGGAGTTTCCCTATATCGAGGGCGAGGTGCGAGTTTGTATAATCTCTGGGTCTTAAATTGGTTAAACTTGGATTAAAATGTCAAGTTGTAGTTAAATCAAGCTGTCTGCAGTTCTTGACATTTAACTGAAACTGAATAAACGGAACTAGGTTTAGATTTGATGTTTTGGGATTAAGTTTTAATTTAGGTGACATTGGATTAGTTCAGGATTATTTTAAGACATAGTTTTGGCTTTGTTATGTTGGGATTTGATTTTTTTGTATTCAATTCTGTTGATTGTGTTTTCATCTTGTTGGGATCAAATGGGTTCACGTTGAATTTTTTAGTGATTTCATGAAGTTAGGATTAAGGTTTCCCTTTGTTTTAGTTCAATTTGGTTTGAATTGTTTTAAGATAAATAAATAAAGTTAAAAAAAAATACATTTAATTTATTTTAGGTGGTATTAAATAAGTTTAAAATTAAATATTCTGACAATAAATGGGTTTGGCATTTAATTATTCTGAAATTAAGTAAGTTTGACATTAAATCGATTCAGGATTGAATTATTCTGACATAATTGGGTTCAGGATTAAATACATTTTTGGTCTTCATAAAGTTAGACTTAAATTGGTTTAGGTTTCAAATATTTGGAGTTTGATTTGGTTTGAAGTAAATTAGTTGGTTTAAAATTTAAATTTAGAAATAAATACATTTATTTTAAGTGACATTAAGTAGGTTTGGGATTAAATTCATCTGACAGTAAAAGGGTTCAAGATTAAATTGGGATTACGTGTTTAATTTTATACAGGACTTCCTGTTTTTCAGGTTCTGTACGCCATCAAAGAATACGCCTGCACGGCTATAGACGTCATCGCTCGGAGAACACGGCTTGGGTTCCTGAACGTTCAGGCGGCCGATGAAGCTCTGCCTCGAATCGTGCAGATCATGTCTGAAGAACTGGGCTGGAGTCGGGAGAAGAGCGCTGTATGTTTTCACTTTCTGTTATTATAAAAATTACGTAATTAACACCTTACATGTAAAGTCTACAATAGCACACTGTTCTGTAAAGCCTCAGTGTAGTTTTCTGAAATATTTTCAATTCACTGCAAGTAAGGGCTGCTTCAAAATGTAGCTTTATTTGTCTTTACGACGCATCCTTTTCAACAATACCAGAATCTACTCTAATCAATGGTTAAGGATTTGATTTCAGGTTATTATAGTATGTTAAGAACCACTATTCTATGCGCTTTGTACTTTTTTCATTCTCAGGTAATTTTATCAAATTTAATTCTAATTAATTAATATGATTTGTATTGTTTTAATTATTATTTTCAAATATTATAGAAAATATGACTTGGTTAATAATTTATTTAATTTAAATTCAAGCACTCCAGATTATTTTAAATTTGAAAGAAACAAACAGAAGCCTGAAATAAAATAAATCTTATTCGTATGAAACAAATATAATTGCACAGAAGAATAAATGAAAGGCAAAAATATGAATTGGTATTAGATTATAATAAATTAAATTACAATAGAATAAATAAATAAATGCAGTATGAATACATTAATCTCAATTAGATTTAGTTGAAAGACATGAGATGCCAAAAATATGTTGAGAAAATAATTTTTTGAGTTCAAAACATTTAAAAATGTTCATCTTCTAAACCTGATACATTTTAATCAATGTAAGATTATTTGCAAAACTTTTCTATTTCTTGCTATTGAGGACTCACGCAGATTCCACTTTAAACCAACCTGCTCACATTAAGGACACAGGTGTTGCCATGGCAACGTTCAAACATTTGTTGGATAAGTTTGCCAAATGGATTTTGAAGCAGGTATATTGTGTAGCCCTCTTAAAAAGTGAATAATAATAGTCTTTGAGTAATGTGGACAGAATGACTGCTGTGCCTCAGCAGTCAAGTCTCTGCAGTTCTCCCATACTCAATCTGGAACTTTCTAAACCAATACATTTGATTCTTTATGCACTTTATATGAAAGGATAATCTTAGTTATTTGTGTAAGGAAAAAAAAAAATTGAAACTTCTAAACTGTGACCTGCTCAGGCGGAGCTGGAAGCAGCGAGAACCTTCTTGCATCAGGAGATGGGTTACAGGAGTCGCTCGGAGCAGCTCACCAGAACCGCAGAGATCAACCTGGACCAGCAGGAGGTGCACAGGTGACCATCCATTGCTTCACGTTGCTCTAACGTTCTAAGGTTCTACTGATGCGTTGCTTTGATTTCACGCGTTCCAGGTACGAGAAACGCTTCCACAAGTTTGACAAAGAGAACAAAGGCTTCATCACCATCGTGGATGTTCAGCGCGTGTTACAGGTGAGTGGATAGTATATATATATATATATACGATATATGTGTCAGTATTACCACTAATCCACCAGGGTTGTTCTGCAGAGCATCAACGTGCACATCAATGAGAACGCGCTGCACGAGATCCTGAACGAGGTCGATCTGAACAAGAACGGACAGGTGGAGTTAAACGAGTTCCTGCAGGTGAGCTCATGATGTTTTCCCTGGAACAAATCACCGTATTCAGTGGTTCCCGAATCGTGACCCCATTTTGATATCAAGAATTTATTTTGACCCCCAATACAATTTTTGTCGCCAAGTTTGTTTTCACAAATCTGAACAATGTTTTGAATATTTAAACCCTTATTATCTGTAAAATGATTTATTTTTTTCATTGATATATTATGTTTTTGAACACTCAGATGTGTGGATGATTGATAATTAGTCATTATCCTGAAACTCTGAGGTGAGAAACACACACACACACACACAGACACTCACACACTTGATGTGTCATTAAGTCCTCACACCTCCCACCTGCAGCCAAGAGGACTCACCGATAATAACCACTTTACATGGCTGCAGGTAATTAGACTAATGAGACGTAAGCGTGATGACAGACAGAAGATTAGGACCACGACTCAGCGTTATTTTTACCAAGCACAACTCTGTGTTTACCACATTTTCAAATGAATCAAAGCAATGATTTAAAACTAGGAGGAAGGTCCTCACGACAGGGGGTGGGGCATTAAAAATAACTTGTATATGGAAAAAACTGGGGGGGGGGGGGGGTCGGGGGATGCTGAAAAGTTTTCATTCTTCAAAGATGGGCGCAACAGAACTGATTTAGAGATTAATCTCTGCATTAGATTAGCTGGGAGTGACTGTTTTTGATGTTGTAAGTAGTGAATATGTGTAGAAATACAAATACCCACACCAAAGTCTATTGAAAAATCTGTGGTTTTTAGCGAGGGCTAAAATGTGAGATTGTGCTCCCAAATACTTGATGTTGTTGTGCAACTGAAACAATGTTCCACAGCGCAACAATACGCCACTCACATTATAGTATTTGGTACATACTCACAGGTATTGCAATGTATAAAAAAAAAAATAGAATTTAACACAAAAATCCATAAAAACACCGATATTCAGTTTGGAGCTCTACTCTAAACTAACTTTAACCAGTCCCGCTTGCTTTGGTTAGCTTAGCACATAGCTTCGCTGATTCATTGGGGTCAAAGGGTAAAGGTGCGTGGCTGATATTTGGTCACATAGCCCGTACGTTCTCAACCTTGAGGTCAGGACCCCTTTTGGGGTCGCGAGACATTGGGAGTGGGGTCACCAGATGCCTCCAAGAAACTAAGAATATTATTTGAACAATTTTGGCTTCTTTTTACCCTTTTTCTGCAACTACACCAAACTTGCCATATTTTAACTTGTTTTTTATCACTTTTTCTTGCCAGATTTTTGTCCCTTTTAATGCATTTTTGCGACATTACTCCCATTTCTGCCTCTGTTCCATCAAATTTCAATGCCTCTTCTGCACATTTATTCCACTTTTAAAACATTTTTGGCACTTATAAACCCTTTCCACCACTTTTCCCACCTTATATTGTATATGTTGACCCATTATTATCACTTTTAACCTCTTTTCACCATATTTCATGCTTATTTTTGCCAATTTAAACACATTCACGATTTGTCATGCTCATTATTTGCCAGTTTAAACTAATTGTTCCTACTTTTTAAATTACTTGAATTTTAACTCATTTTATTTCTGATTAAAACATGGATTTACATCTTTAAGATGACTGTATACTATGGCACAAATCATTATAAAGTTCTTGTATAACAATGGATATGTGTGTGTGTGTTTCCTGCAGCTGATGAGCGCCGTAAAGAAAGGCCAGGTGTCCGACAGCCGTCTGGCCATCCTGATGATGACGGCCGAGGAGACCCTGGACAAGCGAGGGCCGGTGACCGTGGACCGCAGCGGGGGAGGGGTGTGACGCATTCACTGTTATGTTTTTCTGCTTCCTGTGCCTCCGACAGTCAAACACTGAAGACGACAGATAAAGCTTTTCTGAACACGTTTATATTTTTATTCATTCAAACTCCAAATTGTTTTTATTCTTTTTTACGATTTTAGATTATTTACAGTTTTTCATCATTTTTACACTTTTTTTTTCCTTTAAAACATAAACCGTATGTTGTTGTTTTTTTTTTTTAAGTCATAGCTTTACTGTGGTATTTTTAACTTAAACATTTTTTAATTTTACATTTTAAATTTTAATAATAATTTTTCAATAATCAGGTTTAGGAGATTTATATATATATATATATATATTTTTTACATTTTTCTTTTCTTTTTTTATTTCTTTTTTAACTTTTTCCTCCCAATTTAAAACATTATTGTTGTTTGGCAGACTTCTAATATTTGTTGGGGTTTTTCCTCTCATTTTGAAAACATTTTTCCCCTGACATAAATCTTTTATTAATTGTAATTTATCTTGAATAGATCAAGTAATTTATCTCATGGCACTAATCACATAATACCGCTCGCTTTGAACTGTTGAATGAAAAAAATCACGAGTTTACCACATTTATAAAACGAAACCAAAACGTGACGTTTACACTTTTTTTTTCCTTTAAAACATTCGCTGTCTGTTTTCAGAATTAGGAGATTTATATATATGTTGCTTTTTTAAAATTTAATTACATTTTTTTTTTTACTTTTTCCTCCTAATTTGGCAAATTATATATTTTTTTACTTTATTTTCTAATATTTGGGGTTTTTTCTTCTTATTTACTTATTTACTTTTAGTAATTGTAATTTTATAACTAAACAAAAATGTGACATTTACACTTTTTTTTTTGTTTTACAAACGGCTCTTGCTCAGAGTTCTGGGGGTATTTCACAAAACCCAGATGAGAGATTTAGCCATGCTAATCCTTATATCTTGGATTAATTCACCTGGGATGTAACTGGAACATCAATGAAAGAACACATCAGTTGTTGCCATGGAGATTTATTCTGACCAGCTCGCCTGCGTCTAACCAGGCTAAAGGCCAGGCTTAGTTTATGCTTACCAACAGTTGTTTTAATAAAAGCAGAGATTTAATAAATCACATTACTGTGAGATTAAAGCTTTATTTTTTACACTGGCATAAACATTATTTATTTTCTACTAATATTTATATATATTGCAATAATGACAGTAAAAAATATAAACATTGACAGATGGATGATTTCATATTTATTTGTCATCTCTAAAAGCTAACCAGTGTAAAAAAAAATCTGAAATTGACTGAATAAAACCAACAAAAAAAGTGTTTTCCTTGTTTTGCGTGTGTAAAAAATAACACTTCTACTGATTTACTACTGATAACTGTCCTCTGTGGCATTTGATAAAGTATTTATTCATTTATTATCTAGAAACAGTTTTATTTTAAGCGTACGTTTGTATTCTATTGTATAATACTGTATCAATGTGTGCCTTGTCCTGTTTATTCACATGTTTTTATGACATTTATTACATAAAGGGAATCATTTCTTACTCTACTCTGTTTTTTTCTGCTTTGTTTACAACAAACTTTATCTGTCGTTTTACACTTTTCATATTCCACTTATTTACAAGTTAATATGTTTGACTTAAAAATGTAAAATGTGTTTAAAATGAATCTGGAATTATGACTTTTTTTATCTCGTAGTTATAACTTTTGATCTCAATTATGACTATCTTGTAATACTGACTTCTGGTTTATCTTGTAAAATTGACTTTTAATCTCGTTATGACTTTTTTGTCTTTTATTTATGACTTTTTGTCTTTTTGTTATGACTATCTCAAATTCATGACTTTTTGTAATTTTTATGACATTTTGTTTTGTATTTGACTTGATCTCTTTATTTTTTGTCTTTTTTATCTTGTAGATAAATATAATTATAAGTCATATTTATGACTTATAATTATGAGTTTTTATCTCATAATATTGACTTTTATTCTCATATTATGACCTTTTAACTCTCAACTATGATTTCTTTGTCTTGTAGTTGTCTCTTAGTTATGACTTCTTATCTCATTTTCATGACTTTTTGTCTTGTGACTGTTTCATATTATACTACATCTCATGATTATGACTTTTTATCTCGCATTTAGGACCCATTTTTATCCTAATTATGACATTTGATTTGCATTTATGACTTTTTATCTCGCAATATTGACTTTTGATTTCATTTTATGACTTTTTAGTTCAAAATTATGCATTTGTCTTGTAGTTATTACTGTTTTATCTCATTTTTACGATTTTTTTTTGTCTTGTGACTGTTTCATATTTGACTTCACCTCATGATTTTTACTTTTTCCCCTGTGTTTCTTTTTTCTCTCATAGTTGTGACTTATTATATTTATGATACATGATTATGACTTTGTACTCTGTATGAATGACTTTTTATCTCAGAATTATGACTAGCTTGTTTTTAATGACTATGAACTGTCTTATAACATTTTCTTTACATATTTCTATCTTCAGCCTCTGGTGGGGGTGGGGGGTTGCAGGTTCTCCTCTGTGCTTCACACCGATACAAATGAGTTGTATGGTGTTCCCTGCAGGGAATAATGACAATAAATAAGAACCTGTGGATGAAATTCCATCTTAATCCAGCCTAAACTGCATCATGTTGCTGAATCTTTTGTTTTTGCTTAAAAATAACGCTCATCTTATCACTGTCTCATTAAAGTCTCTAGTTTCTACACAAACCTTTGTGTGTGTGAGAAGTGATGGCCTGGGAATGGGAAAGACAGACCTGTGAGTGGCAGCACTGGGAGCATCCACACATCCTGTTTTGTTTTGTTTTTTGTTGCAGAGGGAGTAAAAACGTTCTTTATTCCTGCAAAGGTCACAGCACGCTTTGAGTGACAGCGTTCCATGTCCATAGTTTGTATTGTGAGCAGTTCAAGGAAAAGAAAAACCTTAACCACTAGGTGGAGAAAGGAAATGCATGTTTTTTTTTACTCTCTTCTTCTTTATTAATTTTTTTCTGAGGACCCCTGTTTTCTGAGGTCAAATTTAATATTTACTCGTCAATATTTTTGTTAATTTATTTTTTTTTAAACTGCCTAATTTTCTTTTATCTCATGTCTTATTTACCACCTATATGTATAATCTACTTCATATATCTTAAATACTAGGGCTGAGACGATAAGCTTTTCATTGACGCTTGCTCGCATCAATGAGCTTTTATTTTGGTGCTTCCGGTGGATTTGCATTTGGCTAAATATTTAGTGTCACCCTTGACATTCAG
Source organism: Gouania willdenowi (assembly GCF_900634775.1). Lineage (NCBI taxonomy): Eukaryota > Metazoa > Chordata > Actinopteri > Blenniiformes > Gobiesocidae > Gouania > Gouania willdenowi. Next base: position 4,876,822 of record NC_041045.1, read on the forward strand.
ATTTAACATTTAGGTTTTCTATTTACATTTAACATTTAGGTTTAGTTTTAACTTTGACTAGTGCAGTGCCCGTAGGAAGTATGTCTTGCTATAGAAAAGTGAGAGGTTAAGTAGCTTTTTCATGGATGGTTTACATGGAAGCTTTTATTCCTCTTTAATTCAGAATAAAAGTTCAATCCTCTTTAAACTGACCTTGTAAACACTCAATTCTATATACCTTATTTAATTCACCTTATATCTCTTCTATCTGCTACCTTATGTGCCTTTTGGTTCTTATATATCGAATGTGTCCAATATATTTTATGTATCTTAAGTGCTCCATATGAGGAGGATGTTGGAGTAGAGTTTCTCTGGCTCAGATGATTCACACCTGCCCTCCTCTCCTCTTTCAGCTCTCCTGAATTATTTAAGTCCTTCCTGAGCTGATTCTTCTCTAATGTTCCATTCTCTGTTTGTCCTCGACCAGACGAGATGTTCGCCGCAGCCACCAAGAACTTTGTGAGGCAGGTGGGAGACACCGGGCGGCTGGTCCCGGTCCCTGGCCTGAGCGAGGCCGACCGCTTCCAGCCCCTCAGCTTGGTGAGCAGGAAGAGGAAGAAACACTTCTGGAAGAAGAGGAAGTACACCTCCACGCCATTCTCCCTGAAGGACATCCTGTTGGGGGAGAAGGAGATCAGAGCAGGTAAAAACAATCCAGGAAGAATTGTTTAAAGGTAGTGAGGTCATCAAATATCAAAGTAGAACTTGAACTTTACTTCTATAATGGAGAGTTTTGCTCTTCGGGTGTTGAGAACAAGTATGTAGTAGAAGGAAAAACCACCTCTAGAAATACACCTTTACCTGTTGGTGTGTCAATCCATCTGGTCATCATTACAACTGCATTCCTTTTCAGTTTTTGCATCAAACACACATAACACAAAATGGTGAAAGCTCAATGTATTCCTGAATAGTCCTACCAATTAATTTTTCTCTTATTCATATCACAAAAACATTCTGTAAATTGTGACGTTCCGCAGGCGTTTCTTCGTACCAGCTGTTAAACTACGAGGACAAGTCAGATTTAGCCCTCAACGGTCGTCGTGGAAACGCTATCAACGATGTGGGATTTAATATCAGCGGCTCGGACTCTTTGGCCGTCAAAGCCTCCTTTGGCATCGTAACCAAACACGAGCTGGAGGTTCCTACTCTGCTCCGAGAACTGAACTCCAGGTATGAAAAGTCCCCACTTTGTTTCAGTAATAAAGGTTCAGTGTGTGGAGGAACTAAGACCAGGAACACAAGTGTTTCAAACATGTGGTTGGTGTCTCTTAGGAAGGTGGACTTGGACCACTGCCTGGTTCGACAGTCAAGGGAAAGTGGCCGCAGCGTCCTGTGTGTGGTGGTGGAGAGCATCCGAACCAGCCGTCAGTGCTCGTTGTCGGTGCACGCCGGCGTCCGTGGAACCACCGTGAGGGTAAAACCCTGACGCTGAGCTCACTGTTGGTGTTTTTCTATCTGACTCTCGCTCTGCTTCAGTTTCAGCTGGACGACGGCAGGAACCCTAAGGGTCGGGACAAAGCCATCGTCATCCCGGCTCACACCACCATCGCCTTCAGCGTCTGCGAACTCTACGTACGACTGGACGGAAGACTTGGTAGTAACCAGGAAATCCTGCATTCCCCAATACTATAATCAATCAAAGCAAAAACAGCAAGTCACGTTTATGAACAAACAAATCGTACAAACAAGAAATTGTCTATTTGTACTGTTGCCGTACGGACAAACCCCGGTGTTATTGGTACGGTTACCGAAGTACACGTACGTAGTGTCTTAGGATTAGGGATAGAGTTACGTTTAGGGCAACGTTTAGTCTTAGTCACGTGCCCTAAACTGGCCAAATAGGGGCACTGCGTACGGATAGAATGTTTGCTAAAAAAGCGTTTCCATAGCGCTTTTGCGACACATTTCAATATCGAGACGTCTAAGTAAAAACTTTTTAGCGATATTTGAGGTGTTTTTTTTTTTTTTTTTGCAAAATTCAGGTGTCTATTTAGATTTTGCGCATTTCCAAGGGTAATGGGAACACAGCTACTGTCGGGAGAGAGAAAAACAAAGGCATTGCGTTTGAAGAAGAGTTTGATACTGTAAATGGTATCGATGTGTTAATAATACCAATACCGATGCCAGCCTTTTTGTCCCATATCGAGGCCCCTCATGATATTAGTGTCAGTATCGGCACAACATTAATGAATTGTTTTTTAGTTTTTTTTAACTTCCAACAACGCTATTTTACTGCCTACAAAAACGGAATGCAAAGATTCATAAAGGAAAACAGCTTCAAGTTTATTCATTTATCCACTACTTTCAAACAAACCCTTAAAATGACAGCGTTTGAAAAGAATATGAAACACAGATTGTCAGAAAAAGCCTTGAAAGATGCAGAGGAGACGTTTTAAAGGCTCATGAATGATGATCGTTGTCATTTATCCAAATATTTTATTAACCATTGGTCTGATCCTCAACGTATGTTTCATACGCCAATTAAAAAGTACACACAGCCACACGTGCTTTCGTTAGCTTAGCATGTAGCAGCGCTGACTCAGCAGGGTCCAAGGAAGTCAGACTTTGGTCCTAAAGTCATGGTTAGGTCTGGTTTTGGAGCGTTTTCTCTGTCTTTTGTGTCAGATATTTGCGTGGCTCCGGAGTCTCAGGGAGGATTTGAGCGGGAACAGATCCGAGAGCAGCTCGGTGGTATCCTCGGAAGTTTCTCTATGGGTCGACTGCGCCGCTTCCTGTCGGGAATCGTCTACGGGAACACCTTTAGAGCAGGTAAAAAAATTCCAATTTGAAGTTTTTCCCCGAAAGATCTGTAAGTCGTTGTTTTTTACAGACGACCGAACCTTCGAGCAGCTAACGCACTCCGACACCTTCATGGACGACGCGGCGACCGACTTCTACGAGAAATCGGCCAGCATGACGGACGTGTCCACCACCTACCTGCGGGAAAACTCACACACCCGGGTCAACCTGCTCAAACACAACATTCCCAAAGGTCTGTGTGCGCTGTGCGGGATGGGAAACCAACGGCGCGAAACCGTCTATGGCTGCCTGGAGTGCCCTAGCGGTGGACAGAAGTACGTACGGCTCCACGCTGTGCCGTGTTTCGACCTGTGGCACAAAACGCTTAGGTGACAGGAGCATACATTATTAAAGGAGGGATCATGTGACCCTTCACGGCCTCCAAGTGTGTCACACAAACACTGTAACAGAAACACAACAGAGGTTATAGACTATGTAACCTCATTGTTTTACGTTACCTTGTGTTTTAATGGGTCAAATTGCACTGCTACAGTACATGTTTTTATGTACTCATGTGTTTTATTGTGACTTCATTGTATGTTTTTTATGCTCCCCATATCTTTGCACACTTAATCCCCCCGAATGCGAACAAATAAAGTTGATTGATTGAAGTCATTGGTTTGATTCTCCTACAGAAAAGTATCATCTTTCCATTCATTTTAGAAAAATGTTTTGCAAAACTCTGCCTCCCTGTGGTTAGACGCACATTCGCATTTCCTCATGAATTACAGTAAAAATTGTTTATTAAATGTAAATGGAGAAAAATGAATGATGTATGTAAAACATTTTATGAATAAAATGTGTCTGTGTCACTAAAACTTCAAAAGGTTGTCTTATTTCTTTTTATTCAATTTAATTCAAATAAACTATTTTATTTTATTTTTCCTTGCTTTATATCATTTTTTTCTTGTTGTATTTTATTTTATTTTATTTTGTTTTGTTTTGTTTTGTTTTGTTTTATTTTATTTTATTTAATAATTTATTTTAATGATGCAGTGTACCCTCCTGGCCACCGCAGGGCGCTGTTCTCTCAGGTCCAGCAGGATGTTTAGCTTGTAACTGTCAACACAGCGAAGCAGGCACGTGTAGGAAGGAGACTCGGCGGCTGCGTCGTTTTTTATCTTCATTTGATTCATTACAAGAAATTAGATGCAAAAACTGTAAAGCCAAACAATTAAAATGAAGTTCGCTTATCGGGTAAGTTCTAACTGGTCGTAACTTTGTGAAACATTGCTATTTTTCTAGTTTTTAGAGAAGTCGGAGACCAGAGTCCGTGGATGTTAAACACATCCATGAGCTTATAGTTTCGATTTATTTTCACTGTTTGTATTTTGGCTTATTGACAATTTATACATTTTGTAATAGACTCGGAAAATTGTCATTTAAATGTGTTTTCTGGTTGTTAACAGATATGAACATTTTTATTTTCACTTCCTTTTTTCTTAAATTTAAATTGACGTTTGGCGATAACGTTGTTACATTTATATTTACTCGATATTTTAAGAACATTCTGTTATTGTTCATTGTTATTAAATCCACCACACTTAATTAAAAAATAATAATAATTAAAAAAAAATCATATATAAATATTCAGGCTTAGCAGTTTTAGTCACTAATTAACTTGACTTATGGATAAAAAAAATTAAAAAAACGAAACAAAATGTACAATTGAATTTAGTTATTATTTATATACCTGTTGGTATTTAACGTTTAAAATTTTAAATGGAATTTTGTTTGGATTTACACCATTAAAAAAAAATTAGTAACTGAAGTGTCAACCACATTTGTAAGTAAAAGATTATTATAACACGTCTTTAAAATAGTCATTTTTACAATAAATATTATTAATATTTATTCTCTTTATTCAAAACTTTAAATTCTGATTTATTTTTTTGTGTGTAATATAATTAATTGCACCAGGATTTCACTCTGTGTTGGCAGCTTTAATAACTGCTAACTACGCTTTGTATTCAGTATATTAATAGTTCAGCTGTGATTCTAATGTTAATCTATCTGCATGTGTGTGTTTTGTTTTTGTAGTTTTCCAACCTGCTGGGAGCCGTTTACCGTCAAGGAAACTTGAACTTTTCCAAAGATGGGAACGCTGTGATCAGTCCTGTGGGAAACAGAGTGTCCGTCTTTGACCTGAAGAAGTCAGTGCACGATCTTAAATTCATCTCAATAATGATTATTAATCTTCCTATTTAGTTTGTTTACATTTTTTACAAACATTTGTTGTGAACTCCTGCTTAATAAAGACCAGTTTAAGTAAAAAAAAAAAAAAAAGCTAGTGAACGGGGACCATTGACACACAAAACAGAACAAATACTGGGTGGAAAAAGAAATGTATGTTATTTAAATATATATATGTGTGTATATATATCTACACACACCAAAGTCCATTAAAAAATATTCATTTTTAACAGCAATTTGGTTCTGTTTTTGGTGTTGACGTTCCACATAAATTAAAGCGTCATCGTTATTTATTATTGTTATTGTCTCTTGTTTATTACCATTTATTATGTTTAGTTGAAAATAGTGGCCATGTAAACTCTAAAATGAAAATTTTTAATTTAATTAATAGTGATTTGTAGTTTAAGAAAGCTTTTTGTTTGGGATGTCCCGATACAACTTTCTCACTTCCGATACGATACCGATATTGCATCCTTGCGTGTTATAATGATCCGATACGATATCAGCGTGAATCATTCACACTTTTATTACTTATTTTGTAGTGTGGAATGTTAGAAAAGGCTTGATTTATCTAATAAAAAACAGACCCAATATCCAATATATATTATATTGGAGATGTTAGAAAATTTGATATATTCGTTTTCTGGCTGATATCGGAGCGATATCAATATCGGATAGACGACACCCCAACTTTTTGTGGTTATTTTAACCCACATGCTTCTCTTTCTGTGCTTCAGTAACTCCTCAGAGACGTTTCCCATTTCAACCAGCAAGAACATCAGCTGTGTGGGTCTGTCTGCTGATGGGAGGCTGGCTGTAGTGGTGGACCAAGGTGTGTGTGTGTGCATCTGTGTGTAGATGTGTGTGTGTGTGTGTGTGTGACGGTGTGTGTTTTGTGCTGCAGATGGAGCTGCCCTCCTCATCAGTTTGGTAACTCGAGCTGTTCTTCATCACTTTCATTTTCACAAACCAGTGAGCAGTGTCAGTTTCTCTCCTGATGGAAGGTCAGCATTTATTAATTATCTTATTTTTAATTAATATATTAGTGGTGGGACTCGATTAATTAGAGACTTTGTAATTAATTAATCTAAATCAATCGCATAACAATATTTGAAATGTTGGTATATGACTAAATCAATGAAAACAATAAATAAACTTAAACAAAAAAATTGTTTACTATTGTTATTTTCATGCTTTTTCAGATTTTATGTAAACTTTCTAAAATAAATGTGTTTTTTTGTATTACAATAAAAAAAACACTTAATTTCTACTTGATTTTGTTTAAATTATTAATAGTAATACAATTTTCAGGAAGTGGATTATGTAATAATTCAGTATAATAATAGTTTTAATATTATTGATAATTCATCTTGTTTATTCTGTTTCTAACAGGAAGTTTGTCGTCACTAAGGAAAACGTGGCTCTGATGTATCACGCTCCTGGACGCAGACGTGAGTTCAACGCCTTCGTGTTGGATAAAACCTATTACGGCCCCTACGACGAGACCACCTGCATCGACTGGACTGACGACTCCCGGTAAGTTTTAAATTAGTTTAACGTAGTTCAAAGGGAACTTAAAATGATATAATGGAGCTTAACATGATTCAAAACAACCTGAATTTAAATGATTTAAAACATACTTATTTGAAATGAGCATATATCATTTTGAATAAGCTTAAAATGAACCTAAATTAATTTAAAAATGAATTTAAATTGACTTAAAATTAGCTTAGAAATATTTAAAATGAGCTTTAAATTTCTTAAAGTGATTAAAAATGATCTTAAAATGAAGACTTCAAATGTGCTTTAAATGTTTTAAAATGAGCTATAACTTAAATGAGTTTCACATTATTTTAATGTGCTTAAAATGATTTAAAATGAGCATAAAGAATTTGGAATTTGCTTAAAATGTAATTAAATTCATTTAAAAATGAATTTAAAATTAGCGTGGAAATATTTGAGTTTAGAAATATTCATAATGAGCTTTAAATTGCTTTAAATGAGCTTGAAATTATTAAAAACGATCTTAAAATGATTACATTTGAGCAGGAAAAGACTTAAAATGAGCTTCAAATGTTTTTAAATGAGCTTAAAGTTATTTTAAATGGACTTGAAATGTTTTGAAATGATTTTGAAATGAGCTTAAAATGAAATTTATTTTAAAATTAGTTTTAGATTATTTTTAAATGTGCTTAAAATTATTCAAAATTAGCTTAGAAATATGTAAAATTAGCTTTAGATTGCTTTAATCAAGTTTAAAATTATTAAATATGTTTTTAAAATGCTTAAACTTAAGCTTAAAAAAACTTGAAATGAGCTTTAATAAGCTACAATGTGATATTTAAATGATTTTAAATGATCTTACAGTTTGAAATGACCTGTGCTGCTGCTGCTGCTTTGTCCAATCAGGTGCTTCGCTGTGGGCAGCAGAGACACATCCACGTGGGTTTTTGGCGCCGAGCGTTGGGAGAACCTGATCTACTATTCACTGGGAGGACACAAGGACGCTGTGATTGGCTGCTTCTTCCACAGAGACAGTCTGGATGTAAGTCAGCGTTACAGAGCGGTCGCTTTGTGCAGTTAGCAGCCGTTAGCACCAAAGACAAAGAGGAAGAACTATAGTAACAAACATCGTGTGTGTGTGTGTGTAGCTGTACACGGTGAGTCAGGACGGCGCTCTGTGTGTGTGGGAGTGTGACACTGAGCCTGAAGGACTGAAGCTGAAGAGCCAAAGCCAGAAGCCTCAGAGTGATGATGAGGAGGAAGATGATGATGATGAAGAGAAGGAGGGGGAGGTGATCAGAGGAAAGGCAGAAACTCCCAGAGAGAAGAAGAAAAGCAAGAACGCTCGATACAAACAGAGGAGCAAGTGAGAGCTTTTCTTTCCTCTGTGTCAGAATTGGACACTTTTCTGACTTTTCTGATGGTTTATTTATTAAATATAACGTTCATAATATTCAGTGCATTTTGTTTTCACTTCCTTCTCACAGGCATTTCTTCAACAAAGAAGGAGATTTTAACAACCTGACCGCAGCCGCTTTTCACAAACACACAAACCTTTTAGTGACTGGTTTCTCCTCTGGAGTTTTTCTACTGCACGAACTGCCAGAGTTTAACCTCATCCACTCACTCAGGTATTATTATTATTATTATTATTATTATTATTATTATTATTATTATTATTATACCAGAGTTTAACCTCATCCACTCACTCAGGTATTATTATTATTATTATTATTATTATTATTATTATTATTATTATTATTATTATTATACCATAGTTCAACCTCATCCACTCACTCAGTTATTATTATTATTATTATTATTATTATTATTATTATTATACCAGAGTTTAACCTCATCCACTCACTCAGGTATTATTATTATTATAATTATTATTATTATTCTTATTATTATTATTATTATACCATAGTTTAACCTCATCCACTCACTCAGGTATTATTATTATTATTATTAATATTATTAATAATAATAATTATACCAGAGTAATACCCGGGGGGAAAAAAGAATAAAATTTAATTAAAAAAATAATGAAAAAATGGGGGGAATTTATATATATATATATATATATATAATTTATTATAGCAAAGTTCAACTCCATTCATTCGCTCAGGTATTACTCTTATTATTTTAATCCTATTATTTATACCTCATCCACTCATTTAGATTGTATTTTTTTTTTCATTAAATGAATTTTTAAAATTGTGTAAGAGACAGGATTTTTTTTTTTTTTTTGTATTTGAATTTCTGAAAATGTTTTTAAAGGGGCCTTACTTTTAATTAAGATTTTCATTTAGTATATTCGCAATAATCTTTACCTTTGTGGGAAGAAAACAAAACCGATCTTTTCTCATTTTTATTTCATGTCACTTTTATTCTATCCATTATACTTGAAGAAAGTTATATATTTATAATTTAGTTTTATTATGTATATTTAATTATTGCTTCTTTCTTTATACATGTGTTTTAGTTACGACAGTATACATTTAAATATTTGATGAATTTATGAAATAATACATTAATATATAGTAGATTTTCTTTGATTAATTTGATTTATTTTAAAATATATTTTAAGTCAGTTTTTAACGCGTGCGTTTATCCTGAAGCATCTCCGATCAGCGGATCTCCTCCATCGCCATCAACAGCTCCGGTGATTGGATCGGCTTTGGCTGCTCAGGTAAGAGCCGCTCTGTGATTGGTGCAGAGCCTAGTGGAGGCGTGTACCGTATGGTCTTAAACCCCGCCCCTACCCCCAGGTCTTGGTCAGCTGCTGGTTTGGGAATGGCAGAGCGAGTCGTACGTCTTCAAACAGCAGGGACACTTCAACAACATGGCAGCGCTCGCATACTCGCCCGACGGACAGCACATTGCCACCGGGGGCGACGACGGCAAGGTGAGCCCCCCCCCACCACCATGTGACCTCGCCTACGTCCCTACCAGGATCAGGCCTAAAATCTTTGAAATTTTTATTTTGCACCATATTTGTTTTGTTAAGTCTTAAAAATGGGACTACTTTACCGTTTTAGAACCTGTGTTCCTCCATCTTGAAATCACATGATTGATGACATCACACGGCCCCACTGCCTGTAAACATCCCATTGTTTTCTATTGGAGCGAAGCATTCAGCCTGATTTTTAGATCATTTAACAGCTTTTTCTATCAAAATGCCAACTTGTGCTGCTTTTTGTTGCTCTAATAACCCCACTTGGATAAATAAAGTTTTTTCAAATTTGGATTCTGATTCTAAATCAGTGGTTCCCACCCTTTTACAGTTCGTGACCCCATTTTATTATCACACATTTCTGGCGACACCAAAGACATTTTTTCTCTTGATATACATTTTTGATCATGTTTGTTATACTGTTTCATATACAGAGTAGCGTGGATTAGTGCACAAATTGACGAGATGTGCCAGCTTAAATATTTTGAGATAGTGAAAGTATGGAATAGTTTTTGTGTAATTTTTGTGTGAGATTGTGTACGGTAAAGAATAATAAATAAATAATAACTATTACTTTTTTTTAAACTACAATCTCATTTTAATCAGCAATTACATGACATTTCAGGCGAACCCATTTTAATTCCAGGCCCCACATGTGGTCACGACCCCAAGGTTGAAAAACATTGCTTAGAAAAGTTAAAGATGTCGAGAGGATACAAACAGAGGTGAACTGAAAAGATCTGTGACAGCAGGGGGCGACAGTTCTATTTTTATGCTTTCTTTGTAGACAATGAAGCAGAGAAGAAGAGCTTTCCTAAGGGATCTGTAGTCTCCCTTAAATAGTGTGCTGACACGCTCTGGTGGCTGAAGTTAGCGAGTAAATCACGGACTGTTGAAAGACACACAAACCCTATAGAAGTCCTTTTGGGTGGGAGTCCATCAACAGTCTGTGGTTTACACGCTAACTTTAGCCACCAAAGTGTGTCAGCGCACTGTTTAAGGAGATTAAGGGTATCTTTGGAGAGCTCTTCTTCTTTGCTTCATTGTCTACTAGAAAACTTCAGAGTTGGAACTGTCGTCCCAAGTCAATAAAAGGAGTACGGTGCAAAATAATGTGTTTTGTTACACGTAGATCTTTTGATAAGTAAACTTCAAAGGTTTTAGGCCACATTAGTAAAAAAAAAACAGAGGAGCATCAGCTCTAAGCTCTTCCTGTCTGCAGGTGAAAGTGTGGAACTCCAACAGTGGCCTCTGCTTCGTCACCTTCACCGAGCACAGCAGCAGCGTGACCTGCGTGGTCTTCAACGCCAGCGGCTTCGTCATCGTCAGCGCGTCATTGGACGGAACTGTTCGAGCCTTCGACCTGCACAGGTGAGCACCATGATAATCAAAGTACTGTCTCAATGCATGTTGAGGCTTTTATATTATTGTAACTTTGTAGATGGTAAAGTTGTTTGTTTTCAAAGATGTGTTTTTTAGTTTAAAAATAAAAGCAGATCTTTCAGAGTAAAAGGGAATATTTTCCTCCTTGGCAATGTCAAGTTCTTCTTTGTTTCTGCACTTGACACAGTGGTAAAGGACTGGTTCCCTACGAGAAGATCAACTCGATTTTACTCGAAAAGAAACCCCAAACCTTTTATTCTCTCAACTTCTTTTATTACACTTTTTACTGTATTCACACAAAGTACTTCTTCAACATAGCTATCGATAACGGTTCATGTTATTTTCTAAAGCTTTGTTGAGTTAATCTGCCTTGAAGGCCTCAAACATGGATGGAGAATCGATGTGACCTTTTTTTAATCCTCTTTGCAGATATAGAAACTTCCGGACCTTCACCTCCCCTCGGCCGGCGCAGTTCTCCTCCCTGGCGATAGATGTCAGTGGAGAGCTGGTGAGCGCCGGAGCTCAGGACTCCTTTGAGATCTTCCTGTGGTCCATGCAGACCGGCCGCCTGCTGGAGGTAAGACCTTCATTTTCTCTGAGGATTCCTCTGGTGGTAAGCAATGTTCCTCTGAGTGTCTTAGGAGGATTCTTAGACTTGAGGAATTTAAGCAAAGATCTCTGAGGTTCCTCTTAGGTGGTTTCATTGATTCCTTTTGAATTTTTACAAAGATTCTCTGAGGTTCCTCTGGAGGTCCGTTTAGGTCTTTCGTTCTGGTTGGGGTAATGTCATTTAAAAAGTAAGAACAATTAGTTTAAACTGGCAAATAACGGTCACGACAAATCATGAATCGGGTTAAATTTGCAAAAAATAAACATGAAATATGGTGAAAAGAGGTTAAAAGTGACAATAATGGGTCAACATATGTAACATTAGGTGGGTAAAGTGGTGGAAAGGGTTTATAGGTGCTGAAAATGTCATGAAAGTGGAAAAAAAAGTTCAGAATTTGATGGCGATGTGGCAGAAATGGGAGTAATGTAGCAAAATGGCAATAAAAGCATCAAAAATATGGCAAGAAAAAGTGATAAAAATAGGTTAAAATATGGCAAGTTTGGTGTAGTTGCAGAAAAATGGTAAAAATAAGCAAAAATGGGCTCAAATTGTCCAGATAATATTCTTAGTTTCTTGAAGGCATCTGACGGCCCCCCCCTCCCAGTGTCTCGCGACCCCAAATAAGAACCCTTGCTCTAAGGTTCCTGGGAGTTTCCTCTGATATTTGTGTAATGTTCCTCTCATCTGAGGTTCCTCTGAGGATCAGGGACACTAACCCCTTTTCTCTGTGACTGAGCAGATCCTCGGAGGTCATGAAGGTCCGGTGAGCTGCTTGAGCTTCAGCCCGGTTCAGTCGGTCCTGGCCAGTTCATCCTGGGACCGAACGGTCCGTTTGTGGGACATGAAGGACAGCTGGAAGGTCAAAGAGACGCTCCCTCTGACGGCTGATGGTAACGACGGGAACACAAACACCAGATTTACACTTCCTGTGAAGTCTTTTTATTGATTACATTCCTTTGTTTCTGTAATTGTCACAAAATATCAAATTTTCTTTGTTCTCTTCAAATTATTTAATACAATTTAGGTGTTTGAAATGTAATAATAGACGTTTTGCTTGAGGAAATTACTCATTATCACATTTTAAAATATCTTTAAAGTGACCTCAATGTACCAGAAGTTAATAATAAATGTTTAAAAATGTATTTATTTAACAGATTAAAGTGGAAAAATGTTGAACCTTCATCGGGTTGAGCGCTCGTACCAGTTGGTGTTACATTTTGACTGGTGGTTGTGTTATCTCGTGACAAATCGTCACAACACGTCGTAAAAAACGATGACTGAAAGCACATCTGTCAGCTGATGTTTGCTTTTATTGTTGCGTTACTGAACAAACAGTTCAGAATGAGTGACAGCAGTAAAGCTTTTCACCATTTATAATGATGACCAGATGAACTGATACACCGTTCGAACCAAAATTAGTCTTTTTTTTTAAACAAGATTTCAGCAAAATAATCAATGTTTATCAGTAAATGCAAAAGCAATTGGCGGAAAAGTTACCAATATATGTCCCTATAATATGTCCCTCAAAATAAGAGCACCATATTAAAAGCAGACATTTCCTGTGTATAATTATGTGGGATTTCCTTCTCAGGTCTGGTTGTGGCGTTCCGTCCTGACGGTCAGGAGTTGGCCGTTGCGACCTTAAACGGCGAGATTTCCTTCTGGAATCCTCAAACGGCGGCGCAGACCGGATCAGTTTCCGGACGCCATGATCTGGAAACGGGACGCAAAGAGACGGACAAGATCACCGCCAAACAGTCGGCCAAGGGAAAGTGAGTGAGAGCATTTTTTCATCCCTTCATCTAGAGAAGACTTAGGCAATCAGCGGCCCGGGGGCCACATGCGGTTCTGACTTTGTGCGGCCCCCAAATTTAAATCCCAATAATTGTAATTTAAGAAGTTATTTTGATGCTTGACGAAACAAAATATTAAAACAACAGAAAAACACACAAAATAACAACAAAAAACTACATATTCATAGCAAGTGACTTCATTAACACACACAAAAATACACATAATCACAGAAAAATGCCCTAACAATAACAAAACCCACAACAATAATACACACAACCATAGAAAAATACACATGTCTTTTTTAAAAAATAACCACATGCACATTTTAATATGCATGAATAATAACCTCAGGACATTTGCTTGCCAACCATTGCAAGAACACATTTTTTTTTTCTGCTGATCTGATAACGATACCATTTTCCATTCTATAGCAAAAACTATCATTTTTTCCCATATTTGAACTGTATTAGATTTCGGTGAAATAGGTTTATTCATTCATTTCTTTAATTGTGAAATTGGTGAAGTTCAGAAATATCAGTTATCAGAGCATCACTAATTTCTTATTTTGATTTTTTTAATTAGATATTTTTTTTGCTTGGGATGAACACGAAAAATATACAGAATAGCATCGAACAACACCAACAAAAAAACACCAATAGATAGTGGAATATTGTGAGAGAATGATGATCATGAGTGATCTATTGACACAATCTGTTGTTAAAGGGATCAAATGTGGCCTAAAGCCTTTGAAATGTTCTTATTAAAATATAAATACAAAATATATGGAAAATAATGTATTTTGTTAGGCTAAGATCTCAAAGGTTTTGGACCAGTGTTTCTCAACTGGTGGGTCGGGACCCAAAAGTGGGTCGCAGACCTGTACTAGGTGGGTCGCGGACAGCTGGTCAAAAATAAATAAATAGCCTACTTAATGTCTCCCATGTTGGACTTGTCTTTTATTTTGAAAGAAACTTTTCTTTCGACAGACATGCTGTGAAATGCATGTTGCACAGGAAAATACATAGATTTATGTTTTTAAAAAGATGTGTTTCAACAGCTATTATTGAAAAACTAAATTTGGTTGAATTCTCAAAAAAAGTGGGTCGCGATTTAATGACTGTGGCAAAATGTGGGTCCTAGGGTGAGACCAGTTGAGAACCCCTGTTTTAGACCACATTTGTAAAAAGGAAAGTGGAGGATCAGTTTTAAACGAGTATCTGCACCAATAAAAGGATGAAATGAGACTCTATATATCACAGGTCTTTCCTGTCGCTGTGCTACTCTGCTGACGGGGAGTCCATTCTGGCAGGAGGTCAGTCCAAGTTCGTCTGCATCTACAGCGCCAAGGAGCAGATGCTGATGAAGAAGTTCGAGATCTCTTGTAACTTGTCGTTTGACGCCATGGAGGTCAGACTTTGTTAGCGCCGTCACTGAACGCCGCGTTCGCCCTCACAGTTGCTTTTTAAAATCGCTTCTTAAAATCTTCGCTGCAGGAGTTCCTGGACCGGAGGAAGATGACGGAGTTTGGAAGTCTGGCTCTGGTGGACGAAGGCGCCGGAGACGAAGACGGGGTGGACATCAGTCTGCCCGGAGTTCGAAAAGGTGGAAACCCGAATCATTTCCACTTTCGAAAATTGGATAATAGTAACAAGAATTAGGGCTGCTCGTTTATAGAAAAAATAATTAATTAATTTAGTCGTAATTGAAATCAGGATTATTTGTCAACCAAAAAGTTATTTATTTTTTTGTACAAAACAATGTAAAATATATTATTTGAACATACATAAAATCCATGAAACACTAATATCAAGTTTGTTCCCTTTGGCACAAAACAAAACACTTGTTGCACGTGATGTGTCTTTGCCCTATAGGTCTACATCATCAAACCCAAAATGTTCCCATATCAGAGGATTTGACTTGTCTTGTTTGTTTAGCAAGTGTTTTTGCTGTTTTTGCTCCTGCCAAGCGACAAGTTTCCTTTAGCTTTAGCTTTGAGAGGGGCGGGGCATAGGAGTTGGCACGCAAACAACTCAATGATAGTATTAATAATAGTTTTTTCTCGTGTGTGTCAAGCTTTAGTTATTGTAGACATCCTAAATCGAGGACGTTTGTTTTATTTAGCAAATAAAATTTCTTTAATTTTTTTTAGATAATCCATTTTTTCCCAATTATGCTATGTTTATGATCGTTGGGTGTGATAATGAAGATTGTAATCAAATTTCGATTAATTGCACAACCTTAATGAGAATTAAAAAAATCCATTGGTTACCATAGTAACAGCAGACTTATTCCATCCTAACATTGTTTCTCTGTCTGTGTTTAAGGTGACATGAGCTCTCGCCACTTTAAACCTGAGATCAGAGTCAGCTCACTGAGGTTCTCTCCAACCGGTAGGTGATGGTAATGATGACAAAAGTGATGATGATGATGATGATGAAGCCCCACCCCCCTCCTTCCCTCAGGCCGTAGCTTTGCAGCGACCTCCACTGAAGGTTTGCTGATTTACTCCCTGGATGGCTCGCTGGTCTTCGACCCGTACGACCTTGACCTGGACGTCACGCCCTCCAGCGTGCGCTCACAGCTGCGCCTCCAGGAGTGGGCGTCGGCCATCGTGCTGGCCTTCAGGCTCAACGAGGCGGCCCTGAAACAGGAAGTGCTGGAGACGGTGCCACACCAGCAGAGTGAGCTCAGCTTTAGTTCCTCTGTGTATTTATATTACAATTAATGATAATTAAATGTATTTATTTATTTATTTTGTATCAACCACATTATCAATATCATTTTTATCAGATGATGATTTAAGTTAAATTCTATTATTGCATTATTATTATTATGTGATGTCGTCTTCCTGTGTTCAGTCGCGGTGGTGTGCGCTTCACTTCCTGACATCTACGTGGAGAAGCTGCTCTACTTTGTCTCCTCCTGTTTGGAGAAGTCGGGTCACCTTCAATTCTACATGACGTGGACGGAGAAGCTGCTGATGCTGCACACGCAGAAGCTGAAGAACAGGTGAGACACATTTTAACATAAAATCATCATCTATTATCAATTATGTAAGACGAGATAAAAAAAAAAAACCAAGGTAAATAACAAAATAATCAATGCACACGTCACTTTAGAATACATTCAAAGTTTTTATTCTATTAAAATGATTGGTTTTATTTATTTAATCTAATGTTAAAAAATGTTATTTACTTTTTAATAACAACTACAAGATCAAAGAGGGAATGTTATTCACTCGTATTGGATTGCATGAGATTTTACAACAGTTTTAATTATACTAGTTTAATCTTGAAAGCGTTGGTACTTTATTTTTCTTATTGGACTGTATTTGTTTGTTGTTGTTTTTGTCAGACTGTATTTTTTTGTTGTTTTGTCTGACTGTATTTGTTTGTTTGTTTTGTCTGACTGTATTTGTTTGTTGTTGTTTTGTCTGTATTTGTTTTGTTGTTTTTGTCAGACTGTATTTGTTGTTGTTTTTGTCAGACTGTATTTGTTGTTGTTTTTGTCTGACTGTATTTGTTTTTTTTGTTGTAGTTTTGTCTGACTGTATTTGTTCTATTGTGTTGCAGGTCAGGTGTGTTACTGCCGACGCTGCAGGCGCTGCAGAAAAGCATCCAAAGACACTCGGACGACCTTTCCAAACTGTAAGTAAAGATTTACATTTTTATTTATGAATTCATAAAATGCACTAAAATAAATGTCTAATCATGAGAGATTAAGGCCAGAGTTAATTCTTATTTTCATTTTCAATCCAAGCAATGCAGCCACAAGAAAAGACACCTGATGGTTTTTCTTTTGATAACTTGTTGGCATTTTCTTGTTTTTGCAGTGAATTACTTTTAATCAATTCATAAATGAAATACAAACATGAATTTAGTATATAACAATGTGTGGGATGTAATTTTTCCTCTCTGACTTTATTTTCCTCAGCTGTGACTTCAACGTGTACAACATCCGTTACGCTGAAGCTTTGTCCAAGCAGAGAGGAATGAAGAGAGCGGTGGATGAGGAAGAGGAGGATGAGGAGGATGAGTGTAAAGAGGAAGATGCAGAGGATGAAGGCCTGTCGGAGGCCATGAGCGATGCAGAGATGATACTGTAAAATCTATACATCAATGTGTTTATTTCCTCTGTAACATTATCATTGTACAGTAGTTTTTATAAAGACATTTTTGTGTACAGAATCAATGTTTGTGTTTTTATTTTCACACATTTTATTTAGTCTCATTTTCACTATTTTCTGCAGCTGTTCAGACACAAAAAAACAGAGATATTTTTTTATCTTATCCAATTTGTTTTAGGTTGAACTGAAAAATTATTTCACTGAGCAACAAACATATCAATCTTTACTTATTGAGTATTATGTCGTAAGTTCAGTATTTGTGTCACATTTTAGTCAAGACTAGAAATGGTTTTATTTATTCATTTCATAAATTTAAAATGATTAATAATGAATTTATTATTTTTGTTTCTCAACTGAACTTAACTACTTTTTTAAAATGTATGACTTAAAATACACATTTTACAAATACTTTTTTAATAGTAAAGATGAGTTTAAAAAGTACTTACATTAATTTAATGTTCATTTGTTGCAATTTTGTGAATGAGGAAAAACAATAATGTGTAATGGGCATTAAAAACGGCGCCTCGAATGAAATCGACTTCAAAAACACATTAAAGGCACATATGATGCCTCAAATATCAATAAAGTGCTTTTTTGTGTAGCTTATGTCATTTTTCAATGAAGTTAATTAAGTTTTTGTCACTAGATGGCTCGTTTTCATAAATTCATCAAGAACGACATTTCCCATCATTCATTTCGGCAAAATCCCGGATGTGATTCTCGAAAGAAAAGGCGTGGCGGTAAAATGAGGGAAAGTAAAAACATGTCGGATTTTCCGTCCCGGGCGGGAAAAGAAGTCCCAGCTAAGAAGCAGAAGCTGAGCAGCGACGAAAACAGCAACCCGGACTTATCCGGAGACGAAAACGTACGGGTCCCAACTGTGTCACGTCCATTATAGCAGAGTCCGGCTTCTGTTGTGATGGAGAGTTAGCTTCGTGCTAAAGCTAACCGGGCTAGCGGCGTGCAGCTTTGTCCAAAAACTGCGGCCGATTTATATATTGTTTTGGGTAAATAATGCAGATAAAGACGTGTAAAGCAGGCTTATCATGTAGGAGTCATTTAAGTTTAAAAAGTGTTGATTTTAAAACGCTACTTTTTGAGTAGACTATTATTTCTAACATAAAATACTTGTGCTTCCTTATTTGAATACTTAACAGATTTAAAACAGACTTTTTTTGTTTTAGATATCAACTAAAATATATGTATTATTAATAACAATAATATATTAACTCAAAGGACCACATCGTCACGAAAGCATGTCGATAAGTGAAACTGCTTTAGTAACCAAGTCAACAGATTAATATATATATATATATATATATATATATATATTAAAATACATTAGCATGGCAACAGAAGTACTAGGTCAAAAGTTTTGACTGATGTTCATTTAATGCTAGAAAAAAGCTATGCTGGCATATATTTTTTTACCACACGTCGTGTGTTACCATGGTAACAGTATATGTATTAAAAGAAGAAAAAAATAGTAATACTTTTATTATGAAAAAAAAGTTATACGAAATAGCAGTGTTAACATTTTAAACCTCTAATTGGAGAAACAGGACAAATTATAATTTTTTAGGCCAAATTTGATGCTCTAAGGACCGGTTTTGGCCCCCGTGTCTTGAATTTGACACTTGTGTTTTATATCATGTTTTGACACGCCTGTTATTAAACCTTATTGCCGTCATGATGCTTTTCCCCCCTCTGACAGGATGATGCGGTGAGTGTGGAGAGCGGCACCAACGCTGAGCGTCCGGACACGCCCACAAACACGGCCAACGCTCCAGGCCGCAAAAGCTGGGGCAAAGGAAAATGGAAGTCCAAGAAGTGCAGATATTCCTTTAAGTGTGTGAACAGCCTGAAGGTGAGTGACTCATCACTTTTTCACATTAAGGGATGAATGAATCCACAGCGTCTGACCTTCTTTTTCTTCTTCTCTATAGGAGGACCACGGGCAGCCGCTCTTTGGAGTCCAGTTCAACTGGCAGAGTAAGGAAGGCGACCCGCTGGTGTTTGCCACCGTAGGCAGTAACAGAGTGAGTTCCATACGCGTTTAGTTTATCTTCTCTATAACATCTTAATTATCAAGCTCAGGTTTTAAACCAGGAGCTTCAAACTCTGTTTAGGTCAGATAAATTAAAACATTTGTTTGATCTAAAGTGGTTCAGATCAGTGAAAAGCAGTCATAGGAAACTGACAGCTCAGGGGTCTAATGCTGCGTGTCCCTTAAAGTAAACACACATAATTACAAACAATTACAAAAAAAATAATTGGAATTACTTTAAAAAAATACAGAAACAGACAACAAAAATACACCAAATGAGTCATTATGCACAAAAACAAAACAGACAACATGCATCTGGGGGTAAATTCTGTCATATTGCAATTGCCGCAAGATTTTTGCTTACATAAGTCAAAAGGCAAAAAATAATATTAACATTGCCATGTAGGGTGTAAGAAAAAAAAAACCGATTTGTGGGTATAAAAAGGTAAATATGGTGTACTTTTATTTTGAAAGAGATTTTCAACAATTCTATAGAAAATAGTTGTGACATGTAATACTTGGCCAGTTTGGGTCACATGCTGTTCAGTATTCTACGTACTAAGGGTGTGAGAATAAATCGATTCGGCCATATATCGCGATATTTCATGGCACGATTATCGTCAGATTCATGGCGATGCACAGCTCTATTGCCATGAAAAGCAGATGCCCTTCAGAGCAGCCCGGGGAAACGCAATGAGTTTCATGCACTTTAGAACAACTGTTTTTTTTTGTTACTACATAATGTGATTGATCGCACGTGAAAAAAGGTGTTGATTCATTCATTTGTGGTTTAAAGACGAACATAAATAATCTTTTTTTCGGTCTCTGCTCTCATTCAACAGGTCACGCTGTACGAGTGTCACTCTCAGGGAGAAGTTCGACTCCTTCAGTCCTACGTCGACGCCGATGTATCCTTTTCTTCAAATAAACAAAATCAGAGCTAAGCTAACTACGGCCCATGTGAGGCCAATCATAATTTAGTGTGAATTCAACTGAAAATCTTAATAAAAACGCCTCTTAAAGTCAGTGTTGTTGAGCAGAATTAAGTTGACGTATTGTTGGTGAGACTCAGATTTATAATTAGCCGTGCGTCTCCGTATCTGAGATTAAAACAGTGTTTTGTCTGATAATGAACATGTGACAGTGTTAGACACCAACATGAGACCTTTTCCTGTTGCGTCTCCTTTGACTCGATGTGTGTGCGCCAAGGCCGAGGAGAACTTCTACACGTGCGCGTGGACGTACGACACAAACACCAGCCACCCTCTGCTGGCTGTGGCAGGATCACGAGGAATCATACGAGTCATCAACCACATCACCATGCAGTGCATTAAGGTAACCAAGCTATTAATAATAACAAAAACACACTGCAATGCAGTCCATCACAGTCAGGTGACCCATCTATACATATTTATTAGGGGTGTAACAATTCGCTGTTGCAGAGTGACTTGTAATCGATTCAGTAACTTTTTAGTCAAATAAATAATTCAACCAGTGTGGGTGAAATAAATCCCTGGATACTGGACAGTGCAGGTCAGGTTTCATTGATTTCTGATGCTTCATGTAATAGAATCGTCTATAAATTAATGATGGACATAAACATGTAAACAACATTTAATGGCAAATGTATACACATTTTATTTGAATAAAGTCAAAACGACACTTCAGTTTAAATTGACAGGATGTAAACTTTTCTGCTCTCATTTTAAATACTCGACACATGATTTTAAATCGATTAATGTCATCAGGAAGGCCAACATGCCGAGCACAGACCGATGTAGTTGGATCGTAGGAAAATATATCGATTAATCGATCGAATGGATGAATCATTACACCCTTGATAATTATCTATATAGCCATTATACTGGATATATTGAATATACAGTCATGGATGAAAGTATTGGCATCACTGGCATTTTTTCAGAAATTACAGCATTTCTCCCACAAATTGTTGCAAATACACATGTTTATTTCCTTTATGTGCACTGAAAAAACCCACAAAAAAGTAGAATAAAAAACCATAATTTACATAATTTTACACAAAGTGGGAAAAAAATGGACGGCACCCTTTTAAATCTATGGATGAATAATTGTATTTCAAGCATGTGGCAGGTCACGGGTGATGGCAATATATAAATCACACCTGAGTTCAAACCAGCATCACATGCTTGAAATAAAATGATTTAGCCACAGTTTTAAAAGGGTGACAACAATTCAGTCCTGGCAAATTATATAAATTTGGGCTTTTTTCTTCTGCTTTTTTTGTGTTTTTTCGTGCACAAAAAGGAAATAAACGTGTTATTGCAACAATTTCTGGGAGAAATGTTTTGTTTTCTGGAAATATTCCAGTAGTGCCAACACTTTTGTCTGTGACTGTGTAAGGATGACGTGACAAAATGATGTGTTTTTGCTGAGTGTGTGTTGGTGTGTGTTCAACAGCATTACGTGGGTCACGGGAATGCCATAAACGAGCTGAAGTTCCACCCCAGAGATCCCAACCTGCTCCTGTCCGTCAGCAAAGGTGAGCAGCACAATGAGGTTTAACTGAGGACAAGAGTTCAGCTTATCTGAGGTCATCTGCTCTAAACCATGTGATCAACGCTTAAAGTCTTTTTTAAATACGAGCGTTGCTCTGTCTTGATGACTGTGCACAGACCACGCCCTCAGACTGTGGAACATTCACACTGACACACTAGTGGCCATATTTGGAGGAGTGGAGGGTCACCGAGACGAAGTGCTGAGTGCAGTGAGTATCAAAGCAGATAAATGTGTATCTAAAAACACCTGTTATTTCCCAAATAAACTAAACAATGTGAAATGAAAAAAAAATAAAATGTTTAACTTGACCTCACTTATACATTAAATAATATTGTACAAGCTTATAAGTGACTGGGCTGCTAGAAGAGAGTCAAATGAATTATGATTATACTGTTTTATTTCGAACAAATTTCAAATGCAATAATATAAGAAACTATATTACAATAAACAAAATATTTCATTTAGATGGCTTCCCTCCAGAAAACACAAAAAACTAAACTATAATAACATCTATTACTGCATAGTTACACACATTTTTTGCATTAGAATGGGTTGAAAGTAATGTACAGTATATATATATATAGTATATAATTTGTAAGATTGTTACCTGATATTTTTACAGTTAATTATAGATTAAAAATCACACAATAGAATAATAATGGGTCTTTATTTAGTCCTGGAGCACTATTTTTCATTGAACTATGTTACAATGAACAGATCAGAAACTATCATCAATAACCAACGTTTCTTTATTAGTAGACAACAAACACGTGGCTCCTCCCACACTAGTGAAACGGCCTGTGATTGGATACTGACAGATGTCCGATCAACATATTAACTGTTAGTTGTCTGTACGATAAAATAAATGATACGAATAACACACCAACCAACAAGCAGATCAACTTTAATATACAAACTCCTCTTTAAAGACTTTGTGGCTCATTTTTGTGGTTATTTTGTAGTCTTTTATTGTGTCTTTGGAGTCACTTTAGGTATTTTTGTTGTCGTTTTGTGAGTTTAGAATATTTTTGTGTATATTTTCGGTCGTGTTGTGTATTTTTTTTAAGTGTTTTTTTATGTTTTTGTGTTGTTTTTTTGCGGTTTTGTAGTAAGTTAGTGTATTTGTGCTGGTGTAGAGGCTGATAAATGTGATGATCAACAGGACTTTGACCTGCTGGGGGACAAGATCATGTCATGTGGGATGGATCACTCCCTCAAACTGTGGAGGATCGACTCTGAGCGGATGCAGAAAGCCATCCGAGGCTCGTACGACTACAACCCATCAAAGACCAACAGGTGAGTCAGACCCGGCTCCGCCCTCGTCCCTCCTCTGTGACCCCTGACCTCTGACCCCTCCTCTCTCCTCAGGCCCTTCGTCTCCCAGAAGATCCACTTCCCCGACTTCTCCACGCGAGACATCCACAGGAACTACGTAGACTGCGTGCGATGGCTGGGAGATCTCATCCTCTCCAAGGTCACACTCCTTCCCACACGTTTTTCACAATGAAACATCAGAAACGTGAACCCACTTCCTGTGTTTTAAAAACCCCCAGTCGTGTGAAAACGCCATTGTGTGCTGGAAACCAGGAAAGATGGAGGACGACATCGACCACATAAAGCCCAACGAGTCCAACGTCACCATCTTAGGACGATTCGACTACAGCCAGTGTGACATCTGGTACATGCGCTTCTCCATGGACTTCTGGCAGAAGGTGACCCTTAATTAGCCCTTAGTTACACTTTCAATGAAACCTTTAATTTGACTATTCACCCCCCCCCCCCCCCCCCCCCTTTTTTTTTTTTTGAGGTTTTTAAACCCTTGAATAAAACATTTATTAACTGTTTTATGTTTTCCTTAAATAAAACCTTTAATGATACATTTGAAAACCCTTTAATTAAATTTTTAACACCTTTCTAAACCCTTAAATATTAACTATTTTATGAAAACCTTTAAAATTCCTTAAATAAAACCTTTAAAAACCCTTTAATTGTAAATGTGAAAACCCTTTATTTAAGCCTTTGCCTTTAAAAAAAAAAATTGAATTAATGGACTTTAAAATACATTTTTAATCCCTTAATTGAAACACTTATTAATCGTTTTATTAAACAATTTAATTGAATTTTTGAAAGCCTTTTTCTTAAACCTGTTAAAACCCTTTAATTAAACTTTTAAAAATCTTTTTAGGCTTTATCAGGCCTTTAAAAAGTGTTTTTTGATCAAACCTTCTAATGAAACATTTGAAAACCCTTTAATGAAACATTTAAAAGCCCCTTTAAAGTCCTTTATTCAAGCCTATAAAACTCATTTCATCGACTTTAAAAAAAAAACCTTTAATAAAACCTTTAAAAACTATCTAATAAAACATTTGACAATCTTTTTTATTAAACCTTTAAAATCCCTTTAATTGCACCTGTTAAATGTTTAAAACCCCTTTTGTTGACTTTAAATAAACATTTAATTAATAACCATGTGAAACTGTTTAATTAAACATCTAAAACCTATTTTATTAAGCCTTTTAAAAACTCTTTAGTAAACCTTATAAAAAAAACTTGAATTAAATGAATGAAATGTGCCTTTAATAACTGATGCCGTCCCTTTACAGATGTTGGCTTTGGGAAACCAGGTTGGGAAACTCTACGTTTGGGATCTGGAGGTGGAAGATCCTCACAAAGCAAAGTGAGTCCTTCTCTCTCCTTTCTTTAATCTCTTATTATTACTAATAATACTATAATGAATCATTTATGGTATATTTAAGCATTTAACTTTTCCTACGATAACTTATCAACCAATAACAGCCACTTTCTTGCATTTTTAAGTGGTTCGTTAAGACCGGATAACGAAGCCCCGCCCCTTAACGCTCCTGTGCAGTGAATGCCTTGGCGTCGGTCTCACTAATCAATTAATCGCGTATATAATATAATACGATAATGTTCCACTGCAGGTGTTCCACGCTGACGCTGCCTAAGTGCACGTCGGCCATACGTCAGACGAGCTTCAGCAGAGACAGCAGCATCCTCATCGCTGTGTGTGACGACGCCTCCATCTGGAGGTGGGACCGCCAGCGCTGACGCACACACGCACACACACATACACACTGTACCTGTTTATTCTAATTTGGATGTCTGAGGGTTTATTGAGTTCACTCAATAAAGGTTTTTGTACATTTGTCCTCCAGAGTCAGTTTATTGTTACTCTGCTTCTAGGTCTTTTTCGAAAGGAATTTCAAAACAAAAGCTTCCACCTTGGTGTGTTTCGTACAGCCCGCTGGAGATCATGACAGCTTCCTGTCTGAAGAAAGTTCTTGATTCTATTGGTAAACTACCGCTGGGCAGTAGAGCACTTCACCCCTGATTCCCAGTGGTTTGCGTTTGTTTTTTTCCGCAATATTAATTTTTCATTTACTGTAATATTGGTGAGTTTCTAAGAAAGTCTTGGGGTGTTGCCAATTCAGCGATTTTTGTCTCTCTATTTACGAAATGTCTCCTCCAGCCACTCCTCACCCAAAGCCACCAGTGACAGATGTAGCGACTTTTTCTCCGTCTCACTGCGTTCACAGGCAACTCGATCCGAAAAGTAACACATTTTTTAATGGACTTTGGTTTTGGGTGTGAATGCATTTCTACAAAATTCACTCCTTATGACAATGAAAATGATTCTAAACCAATTTACTGCAGTGATTTTTCTCTAAATCATTTGAAAATGTGGTTAATACCCTAAACTAAACTATTTTATAGTGTGAAACTTATAATTTTTAAAATAGTTTGAAACTCCTCATCACAGGTGTTGAATGATTATTCTTACATTTCTGCACTGCTTCCTGTTCTCTATAGCATGGGTATACAGAATATATATATTTATATATATATTACAGTTTGAGCCCATTTTAACTTATTTTTTTTATCCTTTTTCTACACCAAACATGTCATATTTTAATCTATTTTCATCACTTTTTCTGCCATGGTTTTATATTTTTGAAGCATTTTTTCTACATTACTCCCATTTCTGCCACTTCTTCATCAAATTTCAATGCTTTTTCTGCACATTTTTTCCACTTTCAAGACATTTTCGGCATTTATAAACCCTTTTCACCACTTTTTACACCTAATGTCACACATGTCGACCCATTATTGTCACGTTTAACCATTCTTCACCATATTTGATGCTTGTTTTTTTTGCCAATTTAACCACATTCACACCTTGTCTTGCCCATTATTTCCCAGTTTAAACTAATTGCTCCAATATTGACACTTTGAACCCTTTTTACTTCTTTTTCTGTCCATTTTTGGCCACTCTAATTTGCAACTTTTAACCAATGTGTGTTTTTTTTTTTAAATTTTAACTTGTTATATTACAGATTAAAACAAGAATTTACATCTTTAAAATTCTTATTTACTGTGGTGCAAATAATAAACTTCCTGGATATGAGTGGATATTGTTCAGATAAATGTGGTTGTTTATATATTTGTATAATTAAACATTTTAATCTGTTTTTTGTTGTTGTTTTAACAACATTTTGGTAGTTTTAGTCTTGCTGACTTTGTATTTACAAAGTAAAGTTGATAACTTTTATTGTAAACACGACCTTTGGTCACCTGACCGTCCGCCACCCCTATTTGTGACGTCACAGTAAGCGGCGGGGGCGCGGACTTTCTCCTTTCATCTGATAACGCTCTCAGCATGCTTTCAACGAGGTCCGCAGGGACGCCGCTCCGGACCGAGTCCGACCTGGACCAGAACCACATGTTGGAGCTCGTTTGCCGGGACCGAAGAGCCGCAGCACCGTGGTCACAGGTGGGCCTTTTTACTCTGATAGTCCGCACACCAGCTGCTAATTCACTGGGCTTTTACTCTGAAAGGTCCGCAGGTTCTCACCATTACAACTCAAACTTTGGTCTTAATAGAGGCGAGCATTCACTATTTTTGACTTTTCAGGCTGTGTATTTATTCCAAATGAGCAATTATTTATACGGAAGAGTTCAATTTAAGTACTTACACGTACTTCCTGTGTTCTTACGTTGTTATTTTGATAATATGGATTTGGTATATATTAAAACTCTGTTGTGTTTTTCTAAACCAGCTTGTTAATTATGAGTGCACCTTCTAGTGTGACAAATCGGTCAAATACAAATAATAAATTAACAAATAACTTGTAATTATCTACAGTGTATATATATATGTGCATGCCCTTATTTTGAAAGAACTCGTATTTATTAGGTGAGACGTCTTCAAGTAAAGCTTCAAGTCCAGTTGCCGCATTCTTTACACTCTTTCGCAATAAAAGGGCTTTTACTTTGAAAATGTACAAAGTAAATTTATGGTTCGCCATCTACGTTAATGGAAATTGATTTTTTTTAAATATTCCTATTGAGTTAAAAAGTACCAAGAGTAAATAAAAGTAAAAAAAGAAGCATGATTATTTCTCCAATTGCAATTCTTTTTTACTTTTCTTAAAAAAAAAAGCTATATATATTTAATAAATACCTAGCTTATTGGTTTATTATCCCCTAAAATTTAGTTGTGGCTGAATAATTTGGATTGTACATTTTTTTAAAAAATGACTAAAATACAAAAAAATAAGATGAAATAAAAGATAACTTCTTCACATCCCACGGCACAATAGTAACAACACATTATACTTTAAGCACAACCAATCCATTTTTTTTTTTTATGTCCGGCCCTAACTCTCTCTCCCTTGTTCCTTCCTCCCTCCCTAGGGTGTAACACTCAACTATCTTTTTAAATATTTAATCTATTTAATTATCTAATAAAGTTTAGCTTAGCCTTCCTCAGGGAGGGTCACAACTAAGCAACGAAATAAATACATTTCTTTCTTTTTGCAAGAATAAAACATGCATATTTGTCACAAAAAAAAAAAAACTACATGGTGTTAATCTTGGATAGTTAATGCAGACGAGTAAAATAAAATAAAAGGAAACCCGTGACAGCTAAACCACCTGCTCACCTCAGTGATGGGCGGGGCTTAACCTCCCCACCACCAGGGGTCACTAGAGCCACCCTACGCAAACATTCTTGCAGAAAAATCAAATTTAATCAACAAATATTCACCATAAATAGTACGATTGTAAAGTGGAAGTTAGCTGCGAAACGACGGAATAAAGCGTTATTACAGAATCTTCACATTAAAATAAGTTATGGACAAAAAGTGGATTTTTCAAGACTTAATTCTTCCTCTAATGGTGGTTAATTATTTCTCTACAGCAGTTCTACTGAGTATAAAGACATTTTGATTGAAAAAATAATTTCCGACAAACCTTTCTGAAAGGACATAAAGTGTTTTTATTTGAATTTGCTTTGTCATTTGATTGAATAAATCATTAACTGGGTCACTCCTTCAGCCCTTCTCCAGCAGCAGAGCCTGTTCAAGAGCTAAAAACACATGACGGTCTTCACATTAATCCCAGCGTGACTTGGATTTACCCTTTAGTCCAGCACAGAGCGTCACATCTGTGAGAAGAAAGTCCAAATTAATAAAGAGACTCGAGTCTAAGTGACACCAACCATGCAGTAAACAGGTCGCTCTTATTTTAGTCGATTCATACAAAAAAAAGCTCCGAAAACTTTAATTCTCACAAATAACTCTGTCACACCTGTAGGCACACACTCACTCCCTCTGTTCTCTTTTATCCTCATAGTGTCTGAGTATTTGGACTCTTTCTTTCTACATGTCACTGCACCGACACAGCAGTTTTTACTCCTCTAAAATAGCAATGTCATGTTACACCAACCGCTCTCGTCCTTCTATTTAATGTCCTCCCTAACTCCTTTTCCCTTGTGTTTCCACCCCCCACTCCAGTGTAAAACTGCCAATCTGACGTCAAATCTGACCCTGAGGTTTAAAAATCAATGCTGTGTATTTACTTTAGAGTGAAAGCTCAGGGTTAAAACTGAGGAAACCCTAAAATCAATAAAATGTTTACATTGTAGCCTAAAATATGCTTCAGTTTGATAAAATACATCACAGAAACATCTGTGGAATTAAGTTTTGTGGGTTTTTGCTGAGAAAACTCATTCTTTCAAACATTTTTTCAGCCAGAAATGACAATTTTAATTTGAGGTAAAGTATATATACAGTATCTAGATCAGAGATAGACATCTTTTATCAGAGCGGGGCCACATTATCAACATTCATGTCAGCATTTAGAATAAAGACCAATCATAGTGTTAAGAGTTTTACCTTTGTAGTCCTTTTGTGTGGGTTTTATTGGTGTATTTGAGTTTTTAGACATTTTGTGTATTTTTAAATACATTTTTTCCATTTTTGTTTCAATAAGAGTGTTTTTGTTATTTTTTTGTGTTATTGTTGTCATTTTGTGTATTTTTTTGTCATTATGTGCAATTTTGTTAGCATTTTGTGTGTCTTTTAAGTCCATTTGTGTATGTTTGTTGTTTTTGTAGTCATTGTGTGTCTCAGTGGTTGTTTAGTGTATCTTTGACATCATTTTGTGTACTTTTGTTGACATTTTGTGCATTTTGCCGTCATTTTCTGTGTTTCTGGAGTTTTGTGTGTTATGTTGGCCTTCATATAACTTTCTTTTAATTTAATCAAAAAGTTTATTTTTTAACATTTATATTACTGTGGCCGTCCTTCTGTATAGATGATGTTCAAGTTAAGTAAATCTAATTTGACTCTATTTATTGAACTTCATTATATCTGATCATCTAGGTAATTGGCGGTGCTGATGCTGTGACAAAGGGCTTCGATAACTTGGCCTACGATGGTGGCGGTCAGGTGGAGGTCCACTCTGCTCCGAGCTCCTCCTGCATTTTGAGACTGAGTGGCCTTCACTGCGGCTCCTGCGTGCAGACCATAGAGGAGGTGGTCCGGAGTCTTCCAGGGGTGTCAAAGGTCAGCGTGTCCCTGCAGGAGAGCTCCGCCGTCGTCCTATTTGACCCTCTGAAGGTCACACAGCAGCAGGTGAGAGACGCTGTTCAGCAACATCTGTCTGAAACTAGTCCAAAAATACCAAAATTTGTAAAAAAAAACAGTGTGGACAAGCAAATATCAGTTAAAAACCTAAACTACGCTGAACTAATGTATAACCACTTATAAATCCATTAAGAATCAGTGAGAAACCTCAGTAACCAGTGCGAAACCAGTGAAAAGCCATTATAAAACCAGTCTAAACGGAGACCAGTTTAAAACTAAATTAAACTAAACTATAACCATTTATAAAACACAAGTTATTTATAACTCATTAACAACCCATAAGAAACCACTTAGAAACCAGTGTAAGGTCTGTGTCAAACCAATTCAAACCACAAAACCAGTTAGAAACCAATCTAAACAAGGACAATAGTCTATTATAAATTGTAAAAACTTGTTAGAAACCAGATCGAAACCACTTTGAAACAAGTGTAAAACCAGTTTAAAACAGCTCAAAATGGTTTATAGGTAAATTACGCTGAATTTTAATTTGTAACAACCAGTTTGAAACCAGTGTATCTAAACAGAGGCCAGTTCAAACTGGTTTACAACTCAACTGATCTAAACAGAGGCCAGTTCAAACCTCTTTAAAAATAAACTACATTAAAACAAAACCGTTCAGAAACCAGTGTAAAACCAATCTAAGGAGGGACCAGCTCCAAATATTTTATAGTTAAATTACACTGAATTATAATTTGTAACAACCAGTTTGAAACCAGATAGAAACGACATTGAAACCAGTGTAAAATCAATCTAAACAGAGCCTTGTTCTAACCAGTAATCTAGTTAGAATTTAGAACGAGTTATACTAATTAAAGCTACTTCTAAATCTGTAGTTTTAGTCGCGTTAATTGCTTTGTTTGTTTGTGTAAAAGATTCAAGCTTCCATCGAGGAATCTGGATTCGAGGCGACTCTTTTATCCGATGATGGATTCGACCAGAGCTCGTCCAGGCAAACCGTTACGGTCCAGGTTGGGGGGATGACCTGCGGTTCCTGTGTGCGTTCTATAGAGAACGCCGTGTCCCAGCTGAGAGGCGTGCACAGTGTGCACGTGTCGCTGAAGGAGGGAAAGGCGATGTTGACCTTTGACCCCAAGCTGATCGAGCCGGAGCTGCTGCGATCCGCCATCGAGGAATCGGGCTTTGAGGCGACGCTTTCGGGTCAGTTGGAATCAATCGCTTCCTTTTTACATGGTAGGGATTAAGCTCCGCCCCCTCAGTTACAGACAGAACCTGAATACGATAAAAACAACAGCATCGACCCATTATACTAATAGTTATATAACAATAGTACCTCAGTATATAATAATTATGGTAAATACTGATATTACTGGACTTATCCCATCCCTGTGTGTGTTGTTATTGTTAACAACGTTCATCATTATTGATTAGTGATCGATTTCATGTTTTTACTCTAAATGTAATCGTCCTCTCTCTTTGAAACTCTCTTATTGTTGTTATTTGAGCTGTTTGTGACCTCACTGAGTGGAGTTGTTTTCGTCAAGAAGCGTCGCTCGCATTCCTCCGGTCGCCATAGAAACGAGCACTTACTGTCACCCAAGGGACTCTCAAGCAGCTCTCAGTGTCCAAAACAGACTTAACCACGTGAAGGAGCTTATTAATGTTCATGAGGCAATACTGATATCATTATTTGTTGTATATTTGTATGTTAAAAAAGTAAGATAAATAATTTTATCTATTGTATTTTAATTATTTTGTTTTTATTCCGTAAAACATTTTTTGGTTTATCAAAATTATATAACAAAATCATTAAAGTTGATGACTGAAATGATACATTGGTTATTTGATGTTTTATTTTTTTGTTTATTTTGGGCTTTTTTTCTCCCTTCTATTCAGAAAGTCCAAATCCTCTTCTCAATGACGTTGACTCTCTCTCCACACATTCTTTGCCTGCTCATGCCTCGTCGTGGTTCAAACTTCCGTCGACCTCTGAAACCTCCGCCGAGTGTAAAGAACAGAAATGTTTCCTCCGAATCTCAGGAATGACCTGCACTTCCTGTGTGGCAAACATAGAGAAACACCTTCTGAAGCACAGCGGTTGGTCTCACGCTTTCAGCGCGATTAGCATCGAATCCGAGCTAAGATGGTCTGAAACAAGCACTTTGTCCGTGTTTTCAGGGATCTTCTCCGTGCTGGTGTCCTTGATGTCTGGGAAGGCCGAGGTGAGGTTTGACCCCAACCTTCTGAACACCTCGGCCGTGGCTCGGCTAGTGGAAGAGTTGGGATTTGGTGCTGAGCTAACAGAGGATTTAACACACGGAAAACTGGAACTGACTGTAAGTCAAATCTCTTCCATGAAACACAAACACACACTTGATCTTAAGCTGTGTTCAAAATGGCGTACTTACGTACTACTCATATTAAGTCAAAATGAATATGTAGTGCGTTCACATTAGATAGTATGAAAATACTGAGTACATGTGAAATTGCAGGATGTATACTATATCAGGACATTTTTGACGTATGCACCGTGGTCACACTAGTCATACTCAACTGCCGAAAGATACATTGCGAGCAGAATGTAAAATCATCCTGGGACAGGCTTCAAGCTAAAAATCAAACTTCTCCTTTTCAAAATAAAAGCATCCCTTCTTGCCTTCCGTTAGTTTTTAACACTTTTGTAAACAGGGCTCTTGTTTTGAAGTTAACCAGATGTTTTGTCTCCAAAAATCTCTGCAATGTCTATATGAAATGTGTTTCCGTGAGTTTTATGGTTCAAAAGATCACGTTTATTCTACTTGGTCGCTTTCTCACTTTAGTTTTCAAAACTTTCAAAGGCGGAGAATCAACAGAGATATTTAGTCTCAGTGTGCTTCAAGTTTTTGTTGTTGTCGATTTGAAATGCATCTTGGGAAACTTGGAAGTATACTTCAACACAATCATCATCCTAATCATACTTGTAGTATATAGTAGTAGACAGTATATACTCAATGAGTTTGTAGTGTATAGTACGAAGTGATATTTTGAACACAGTCTGAGACTTGACTTGAACTTGAAGTGTGTATAACACCATTTTTGGCGTTTTACGATGATCTTATTCTATGACTAAATGTGGCAAACGATACTTTAGCAAGTTTCGACTTGAGTGATTCAAATTTTGTATTCATATCATAAAAGCATTTTAATTGATTATTATTTTAGTCTTCTAAGATTTCAGACTTGACTTGGACTTAAACTCTAAAACTTGAGACTCTACTTCGACCTAAACTCTAAGACTTGAAACTTCACTTGGACTTGAGCTCAAAGACTTGAGACCCGTTCCCCCAAGACCTAAGAATCGACCTCTGAAGACTTAAGACCCAGCTTCTAAAACTTGACTTGCACATGAACTCAAAAACCTTAGACTTGAGTTAGACTTGAGCTCAAAGGTTTGAGTTTCAAGACTTGGACTCAACCTCTACAGAACTGAGTGTGATTTCAGCTTGTAACTGAAAAAATGTGCTGATTGTAGAAAACAAAGGTCAAAACTGTTTTGTCTTTATAGTGTTACTTCAAGCACAGTTAGTTACAATCTGATGAAATGCCCGAGGAGGGAATCTCTCCTCTGGACTTTATACACCTTAGATGTTACGAAGGGTTCAGAAACATGGATATGTATTTTGAAAACAGATAGCAGACATGGGAATTGAGCTATCAGAATGTGACAGATACTGTGTCAAACTGACCAGGACACACAGGAACACAGAAATCTCCATGGCCTCCTTATGCTCAAATTCTAGTGTAACTAAATATGAATTCACAAGTTCAAAGACTTTAGTCGGGACATGGACTTCAGCTCAAAGACTTGAGATTAGACATGAAATTCTGCTCAAAGACTTGAGTCTAGAGATGGACTTCAGCTCAAAGACTTGAGTCTAGACATGGACTTTAGCTCAAAGACTTGAGTTGACCTGCACTTGACTTCTAAAGACTTGAGACTTGTCCTTTAAATACTTGAGACTTGACTAAAGCTGAAACACTTGAAACTTGACACGTGAACACCTCTGATTGGACATCTGAAGACTAGATTTGACCTCCAAACCTTGACTCTCACATGGTCTCAAAGACCTGAGATTTGACTTGAACTTTAGGTCAGAGACTTGTGAGCCTCACGTGTCTCTGCAGATCACAGGAATGACGTGTGCGTCATGTGTTCACACCATCGAGTCCAAACTAACTTCGACCAAAGGCATCCTCCAGGCCTCTGTTGCCCTAGCAACCAAAAAGGCACAAATACAGTTCAACCCCGATGTACTTGGAGCTCGAGACATTGTTCACATCATTCAGGTACCGATTGGTTTTTATTATGAAATACAAACATGAAGTACAAGCATGAAAGCTTCTGTTATATGTCAGCAGTTATAATGTTTACCAGTTGAAGTGATACACCAAAATGTAAGCTAATCATTGTATGCGTATGTCACACTGTAGTTCTCTTAAGACTTCCTACAGTCACAAACATAAAAAAACCATTTTGCTCTGGTTTTTCCTTCTTCAGAACTAAGTTATCCGTTTTTCCTGTAGTGTGAATGAAGATAAAATAACAAATATAAATCTATATTTTCCTGCAGAGTTTGGGATTCGAGACCAGTCTAGAGAAAACTGGCTTTAGTAACCACTTGGATCACTCGGAAGAAATCCAACAGCAAGTATCTGCCTTTTGAAAATGTTCAACACTGTACACAAACATACTCTTTTTAACATTGATAGGAGATATTTACCAAAATTGATTTCTCATAAAGTATCCACTGGTGGGCCTTGGAACCACAGGCCCTCAATAAACAGACCGTAAATAAATCAAACTGTCCATAGAGCCAACAATCATCATTTGCCATTATTTGAACAAAACTTGAAAAAAAATGTTGAAATATTGCAAGTTATTGTATGCATTTTGTGATTATGTATTTGTTATACAAACATGGAATTACCCAAAACATGTTTTTTAGATGCTTGGATTTGGATCTTCTTATGGGTGTTGTTCCTTGGGTTAGCTCTGGATTTCATTTTATTTAACATATGGTTTCCTAGAGTTTTCCTAATACTAGATGGTTGCGTTGTTGGTATGGCTGTTGTTCCTGTTTCTATGTGTATTAGTTTTCCCTGGATCTGGATGTAGATGTATTTCCGGTTACAGATGGAGGAACTCCTTCCTGCTCAGCCTGGTGTTTGGCATTCCTGTCATGGCTTTGATGATCTACATGATGGCGATGGACGATTCAATGCATCACCAACAGAACATTCTTCCTGGACTGTCCCTGTTTAACCTGGTCTTCTTCCTGCTCTGCACACCTGTACAGGTGAGGCTCCCCCTTTAAAAATTCTTGCTTTGTTTTAATAGAAACACCTTGATAAACATGTTTATTGGACAGATATTTGGAGGCCGGTATTTCTACATCCAGGCGTTCCGCGCTCTGAAGCACCGCACGGCAAACATGGACGTGCTTATCGTCCTGGCGACGTCCATCGCCTACCTTTACTCCTGTGTCATCCTTGTGGTTGCCATGGCAGAACGAGCCAATCAGAGCCCAGTTACATTCTTCGACACGCCGCCTATGCTCTTCGTATTCATTGCTCTGGGACGATGGCTAGAGCACATTGCTAAGGTAGGGGAATAGAAAAATACCTAGTTATCTGTTAGTCTGTCTACCTGCCCACCTGTCTATACTTGCCTACCTTTACCATCACTACCATCTGTCTGTACATACCTATAGCTACTTTAAACGGTCAACCTACAAATACCTAACTACTAACCTATTCCTACTTACCTATTCAACCATATATACTTTACTTTCTCTACCTACATATACAAGTACGCATCTTATCAAACTTACTTACCTATCTATACATACCTACATACTTAAACCTATACTTATTGACCTACTCCTACCCTCACACATATCTTCTTTCCTATACCTATGTGTCGTGCTTGCAAATGCATACCTACCTATCTATCCCTACCTACCTGTAAGTATCCACTGTCCTACATACTTTCTTACATCTCCCTACCCATCAACCCTATATATTTTTGCATACCTGCCTACACCTTAATTCTACTACTACCTACCTTTCTCCACCTTCTCACACACCTATCTACTTGCTAATCGTGTTTCCACTCTTTCAGAGTAAAACGTCTGAAGCGTTGGCCAAATTAATGTCTTTGCAAGCAACAGACGCCACTGTGGTCACATTAGGACCTGAAAACTCCATCATCAGGTGGGGATCACATCCACAAACACACACACATAGACACACACACACACACATATGTATGTCTTTATGTATGTGTGCAGTGAGCAGCAGGTGGTGGTGGAGTTGGTCCAGCGTGGAGACATAGTTAAAGTAGTCCCTGGAGGAAAGTTCCCCGTGGACGGGAAGGTGGTGGAGGGAAGCTCGATGGCCGATGAATCTCTGATCACGGGTGAGCAAGTGACGACCCAGAGACAGTGTGTAGGCCAATGCTAATGCTAACGATCAGCAAACAGCTTGAAGGTCCCAGTCTTCTTGGTCTAGTTCAGGCGTCTGCAACCTTTGCTCTTAAATGAGTCATTTTGTCTAATCTCACCTGGATTAAAGTCCTTCTGGAGCTGAAAAAAATACCTTCTCAATGAAGACAAGTGTGCATAAGATTCTATACAGTTAAAATTATATATAATAATGTTATATAAACAACATTTTTTTAGTTATGCATTTGAAGGGCTACAAAAAATAACTTGACTTTGATTGCATGTGCTAGAGTGGGTCAACATATGCTAATTGCTCATTTCTTGCAACATATCAAGCATTCATATTAAGCCGGCATGTTGGCAGTTAAATAAAACTTTCCCCACACAAATAAAATCTATATTTTCTTCCAGAATAGTCTTTTTGTGAGTTTAGTTATCTATCGGGAAAGTTAATGGTCTGTAGAGGTTGCAGGAGGTGGAGTTGGAAGGTGGCAGAGTTAATACACAATGTGATTTATTTTATTTCAAGTTAATATCATTATTCATCAATACCCTCTGTAAGAAATAACAATTAATTATTTTCATTTTTTTTCAACTATAAGGAGCCATTGCTAAAGAGTCAAAGAGCCACATGAGGCTCCAGAGCCGCAGGTTGCAGACCCCTGGTCTAGTTATTTAGATTTAAAGATTTAGAAGTTACTAATGGATGTTTTGTTGTCATGGTTATGGTATGGCTCAGGTGAACCCATGCCAGTCAGAAAGAAGGTTGGCAGTTTGGTGATCGCCGGCTCCATCAATGCTCACGGAGCTCTCCTGGTGGAAGCCACACACGTGGGAGCTGAAACCACTCTGTGTCAGATCGTCAAACTAGTGGAAGAGGCCCAAACATCAAAGGTAGAGAGAAAGCCTTTCGTCACAACCACCCTGATGTATTACACCTATCGTCCAGCTGGAGCTTTGTTTGTGCATCCTCAGGCTCCGATCCAACAATTCGCCGACAGACTGAGTGGTTTCTTCGTTCCTTTCATTGTCATCATCTCCGTCCTGACTCTGGTTTCATGGTCAATCGTCGGATTTGTCGACTTTGATGTTGTGAAGGAGAATTTCCCGGTAATTAAAAAACAATGGAAGACAATCATCTTCAATTGAAGTTAAAAAGTGAGTTACGTGAGAAAAAAAAAGGTTTTCTTCTCAGGGCTACACTCCGAGCCTTTCAAAGGGCGAGGCTGTCCTGCGTTTGGCCTTCCAGGCTTCCATCACCGTCCTGGCCATCGCCTGTCCCTGCTCGCTGGGCCTGGCGACACCAACAGCAGTGATGGTGGGAACGGGCGTCGGGGCTCAGAGTGGGATCCTCATCAAGGGAGGAGAGCCGCTGGAAACCATGCATAAGGTTAGTAATACCCCATTAATATTGATAATGATAATAACTTGCATGTTTTGGTTAGCTTAGCATGTAGCGGTGCACGGTCAAAGGGTAAAGGGGTGGAGCTATGAACATTTTCTTTCTTTTAGATCAGTCATGTGGTTGATAAATTGTCTTACTGGGAGCTGTAGAAATAAAACATTACGAACCACCCATTGGATGGGAGGAGAAATTAGGATTCATCTTGCTGTTCTTTTCAAAATAAAAGCAGACTTACAAGTTTACTATTATACTGACCACAGGCAGACTTTGTTGTTACATTGTTGCCCTCAGATCTCGGTGGTGATGTTCGATAAAACAGGCACTATCACTAACGGCGTTCCTCTGGTGACCCGGGTACTGGTTCTGTGGGAGACTGCCCGCATGCCTCTCAGCAAAGTGCTGGCTGTGGTTGGAACGGCAGAGAATAGCAGCGAACATCCGCTGGGAAAGGCGGTGGCAAAGCACTGCAGAGAGGTGTGAGTGTATGTATGTATTATGTACACTGAACAAAAATATAAACGCAACACTTTTGTTTTTGCTCCCATTTTTCATGAGCTGACCTCAAAGATCTAAAACATTTTCTATAAACACAAAAGACATATTTCTCTCAAATCTTGTTCACAAATCTGTCTAAAGCTGTTTTAATGAGCACTTCTCTTTTGCAGAGATAATCCATCCCACCTCACAGGTGTGGCATCAAGATGCTGATTAGACAGCGCGATTATTGCACAAGTGTACCTTAGGGCGGCCACAATAAAAGGCCACTCTGAAATCTGTCTAACTTAGATTTAGACAGATTTGTGAACAATATTTGTGAGAAATAGGTCTTTTGCGTATGTAGAAAATGTTTTAGATCTTTGAGTTCAGCTCATGAAAAATGGGAGCAAAAACAAAAGTGTTGCGTTTATATTTTGTTCAGTATGTGTATGTGTGTGTGTGTGTGTGTTATGGACAGTATGTAGATGAGTCTTTGCCTGCCTTTGTGTAACAGGAGTTGGGATCAGACGTGCTCGGGTTCTGTTGGGATTTCCAATCCATTCCCGGCTGTGGAATCAGCTGCCGCGTTTCCGGTGTCGATCACTTCCTGCTGCAGAGCGACAAGCACTTCCTGTTGCCTGGGGCCACCACAGATGAAAGCAGCTTAATGGCCAAGTCCTCTCAGGTGCCCACTGCAGGTCAGCCATGGTTACATTTAGCAGCATCTCGAGCTGTTGAGTATTGGCTAATTTGCTAAAAAAGGAATCATTCTCTCCAATTTGAAACTTCTTTTTTATGGTTGGTTTAGACTGCTTCATCTTTTGAACAGTTGCCTTCTTCAGGCAGGGTTTGTTGTCCTAAAATACTGATCTTAACCCTCCTATCATCCTCACTTATGACCAACACATTTTATCCTTGTAGTCAATCTGACCCCTGGAATATTTGCTTCCAGAAAATCATTTTCAGAAAATTCTTGACCAAGTTTTTCTGTCAGACACTTTGTTTTTTTGTTGAATACATAAAAAACCCCTTAATAATGAAACTTGAAAATCTTTCATCTGAATATTTTCTAATTTTATTACCTCCTGTGTTCAGTTGCAGGAGCGTCCTACTCCGTTGTGATTGGGAACAGGGAATGGATGAGGAGGAATGGTCACCACATCAGAGCTGACATTGAAGCTGCCATGACCAGCCACGAGACCAAAGGACAGACTGCGATCCTTGTGGCCATAGACGGTGAGATGAAACATTTTAAATCTACTCTGGTAACCATTGAAGCGCTGACGTACCCTTTTCACTTAAGAAAAAGTAGAAAAGTAGGTGTTCACAAATGTGCAAAAGTAAAAATTAATATTCATATGTCATCTTATAAAGTCATTAACTCAACAAAAATACAAAGTTCAGTTAATTAAGTTAAAGTAATGATTTGCCATCTTTTTATTTAAATTAATGCTCATGCTGCCAATAATGTCCACGTTAAGATTAATGCTTATGCTGACAGTAATGTTTGTTAATGTTAATGCTGACTGTAATGCTCATGTTAATATTAATGTTAATGCTGACTGTAATGTTCATGTTAATGCTAATGCTGACTGCAATGTTCATGTTAATATTAATGCTCATACTGATAATGTTCATATTAATGGTAATGCTGACTGTAATGGTCACATTAATATTAATGCTTAAGCTGCCAGTAATGTTCATGTTAATATTAATGCTCATTCTGACAGTAATGTTCCTGTTAATGTTAATTCGAATGCTGACTCTAATGTTTATTTTAATATTAATGCTAATACTGATAGTAATGTTCTTGACATTAATGCTGGGTCCAATTCCTTCTTCGTGTCCTCTGCAGGCGTTTTATGTGCCATGTTGGCAATTGCTGACACAGTGAAGGCAGAGTCAGCATTAGCAGTAAACACGCTACAGAACATGGGCATCGATGTCGTTCTGATCACAGGAGACAATAGAAGAACTGCTAAAGCCATCGCAGCTCAGGTAACAAGCCCAAAAACACTCACAGGTCACACAAACACGCATGCACCTGCTGATGCTCCTCTCGTCTCCAGGTGGGCATCAAGAAGGTGTTTGCTGAGGTGCTTCCCTCACACAAAGTGTCCAAAGTGGAGGAGCTCCAACAGCGCGGTCTGAAAGTCGCCATGGTCGGAGACGGCATCAACGACTCGCCTGCTCTGGCCCAGGCCGATGTCGGCATCGCCATAGGAACAGGCACCGACGTGGCCATCGAAGCGGCCGACATCGTCCTGATCCGGGTAGGGAGTGGAGGTCTGAGTGGACAGGAGAAGACTGTTAATCTCATGCTGAAGGTTTTGGTTCTTTGGGTTCCTCTGCAGAATGACTTGTTGGACGTCGTTGCCAGCGTGGATCTGTCCAAGAAGACCGTGAGGAGGATTCGTATCAACTTCGTCTTTGCGCTCGTCTACAACCTCCTCGGAATACCGATCGCTGCAGGTGAGCATCGGGGTAGATGCGAGGGTTAATCGAGACCTATAACCTCCTATTTTTTTGTTGTATTTAGAAGAACCCTTTAACTTTCTGTTTTAGGTGTTTATATGAACCTATAACCCAGTGTTTCTTAAATGGGGGTACGCGATGGCACTACAGGGGCACTTGAGAGCGAGAGAGGAAAATTAACAAATGAAAGCGTTCGAAATATGGGGGTTTTATATTGTTTATTTTTAATTAAAATTGATAACCACACTGAATATTACCAGCAAGTCACAAAACAACAACAAAATACACAAAATGTCACCAAAAACACAAACACTAAGAGAGAAAAATACTCAAGATCACTACAAAATGCACAAAAATAACAGAGAAACATACAAAATGACATAAGAAACCACCAAATGACACCAAAACAGTGGCGGCTGCTGGTCTTTAATGCAGGGGAAGCTCATTTTCTGCCTACTTCAGAAAATGTATCTGTTTATTTAAATGTGAATTCTAGTAGAATTCACATTTTGTTGTCAACAACTATTTGTAGATTATCACACACGCACGCATGCGCGTAGCTGCTGCGCGCTGGAGTGTGAGTGTTTGGTCAAAAGTCTCACAACACAAGCAGTAACAGTCTCCACAAACACCAAAAACAGACACTAGGTTTGTCAGAAGTTAATTCGCTATGAGAGGATCAGCAAAGTCTCCGTGTCAACACAGAGCAACGACTGAAATATTTGAAAAACCCGCCTGTGTGCTTACAACGTCATACTCTCTGATTGGCTCATTTCGCTGTCAATCAAAATTGAATTAGCCTGAGACAGATCATCCAATCATCATCCATTATTCCAGCGTCCGGAACAGACAGATCCAGCCCACTGCTCCATAGACCTCCTGTGAAGCCCGGCGTCCGATGGGCGGGACTAAGTGCGTCATAACCGAGCATTTATCCAATGAGCGTCTAGTTTGACTGCAGTGGATCAACCCCTAAATCCTCTCCCATTGAAGTCAATTGAAGCTGAACTTCACCACTGTTTATTAACACTGTGACGCTGCGGTAATGAATGAAGAACGTCATGCTGTCACTGTCAGTTTCCTGTTATAAGAAGCTGATTCTGAACTAAACATACATGTGTTCTGTCATATATTTAGTCAATGAAATGTACACACAACACTACATATTTGACCACTGATTTTAGGGGAAGCTGAGGTTCCCTTGTAGTCTTAAAGCATCCGCCACTGCACCAAAAACACACAAAATTAGAGAAGAATATACTGAATAATAAAAAGAACAGACAAAAACACAAAATAACTCCAAAAACACTCAAAATCATGATAGGAATGATCTTGATTAGAACATGAGCAGAAAATACAAGGATCAGTCTTGGTCCTACATCAGAAGGGAAATGACTATAAATGATCAAAACTATTGAAATAAACTAAATGCCACTAAATGCTGTCTCGTTTCACTTATTTACAAAATGAGATTTTTTAAAATGTGTTATCACTCATTCATCATCATTTTGCTCTGCAGTTGTTTTTTCACAGAATTCTGAGAAAAATGTAGTAGTCGGACATAAGGGGGGTATTTGTATTCAAAAGTAACAGAAAGGGGGTACTTAAGACAAAAAAGTTTGAGAACCACTGCTAAAACCTGCTCTTTTAGGTGTGTTTATGCCTGCTGGACTTGTGCTCCAACCTTGGATGGGTTCGGCCGCGATGGCGGCGTCTTCGATTTCAGTCGTTCTGTCGTCACTTTTGCTGAAGACGTGAGTTTTTACACAAAAATCTCCATAATGCTAATGCTGACAGGATACCAATAAACATGCTCCTTTACTACTGCTTCCACCTCAATTGTGAAAGAGCTGGAGAGCTGCTCCATGGCAGAGAAAAACGCTAATGCTAATCCCGACACTAACTTATTAACGGTTCTGCTGTCTTAATGCCACAAATTAGTGGTGCGCTGACACTAAATGAATAATGGTGCTGCCCTCTATGCACACATCCACTAATGCCTTCGGAAAATGGTAAATGCTAAAGCTGACAGTGAACAAACACCTGTATCGACTCCTACTAATATAAACAATAAGGGTGGAGAGAGCTAATGCTAAGTGCTACAAAACAGTATCAGTTATAGATTAATATTAATGCTGATGCTGACTGTAACAAGGGTTGCAACTGGACCGTAATCCCTAATTAAAAAAATAATAGATATGCATGATTGCAATTGCAGTAAGACACTAATGCTGATGTTGACAGTTTAACAATATACATATCTATGTAATAGTAACAGATTTATTGTAATGCTGATAGTAAATATGTACCAGGTGCTTTGTTGCTGATTCTGACTGTTAATAGATATCCAGTAGGAAATAATGCTAATGCCAAATATATATATATATATATATATAAAAAAAGTGTCATTAACAGATTTACAGTAGAATGCTACTAATGCTGACTGTATTTTTACCACTAACGCTTACAGTAGGACTCTAAAAGTATGAATTTCAGCACAAGTATCACTGATTATTACTAATACTAGCAATAATGCTGATGCTAAATGTAAATAAAGGGTTATAGATTATTGCTAACTATAAATGGTCCTCACAGGTACAGGAAACCCACATATCAGCATTACATCGGAAAGAGTCTCCGTTCATCTCAGATAAGCACACACTTAGGTTTGGACGGCCTCCACCGAAGCCCCGCCCATCACCACACGACCCCGTCCACCCAGAGGGCATCGACTAATGGAGACCAGCATAAAGACATGATCGTGTAGTAAACTGTGCTCTGATTGGTCGCCTCGGGTGCTACTCCTACTGAGGCGTACACAGTACAAACTTAGCAGAAATGTGAACTGCTGTGGTCCATAACATTTTCCATAATTGAAAAAAAACAAGTGTTTTTATAAAACGTTTTATATAACGATTGTGAAAGTGAATCTAATATAATCTCAATGTATATTAAAAAAATACAGTTTTGGTTGTCTTTTTTGTGCAATCTTTATTTCTAACAATAGAACAGAAAAAGAGAAGTAGTTTTCTATTTAATCAATACAATTTCAGTTGTAGTTCAGTAAAGTTATGCTGCCATAGGTTTAGGTTCAACTTCTAAGTTCAAGTTATAAATTTGACAATATTCTGCAGTTAACAAATCAGAAACATCTTCATCTTGAAGTCACCTGTATTGGCTCAGTTGATAGTTTCATCTTAAGTCGTTAAAACCCTCCTAAAGTCTCTGGTCCTAATTCTCTTTGTTCCGTATCCGACACACTAAACATGCTGCTGGCTATGTCACTCTCCTTGCTGATGTGAGAGGACTTTGGCAGAGACTTCAGGTACTCCATGTGCTTCCGGGCGTCTTCTTGGTTGTGTTTGATGTAATAGATGATGTACACAGTCACCATAGAGAACCAGCAAAACATGGCCACGAACATGGCCACGTCGGTCGTCTTGTGGTGGAAGTTGCAGAAGTTGATCCCTGAGTCCAGGACGTGAATGACGGGCTGTCTCACGTATTCCTCTTGCACCGCTGTGAAGCAGATGACCTCGTTCACCGTTTCGGGGTCGAGCCTCAGGTCCCTTAGCGC
This sequence comes from Gouania willdenowi, assembly GCF_900634775.1. NCBI lineage: Eukaryota > Metazoa > Chordata > Actinopteri > Blenniiformes > Gobiesocidae > Gouania > Gouania willdenowi. The sequence goes on from NC_041045.1 coordinate 4,921,136, forward strand.
CTCTTGCAGAGAGCAGTCGCAGTGCCAGGCGTTGTGCGAGAGGCGTACCCGGGCATGCAGATTGGTGAAAGTGTTACTTGGGAGGCTGCTCAATTGGTTGTTGGATAGGTCCAATCGCTGCAGGCCTTCAGATGTCCCCTGAAAAGCTCCCACGTCAACGCTCTCCAGGACATTGTGGGATAAGTCCAGCTCTCTGAGGTGATACAGCTCAGTGAAGGCCTCCTTAGGGATGTGTTTGATCTGGTTAGAAGAAAGCAGCAGGACCTCTGTCTCTTTGGGCAGGTTGGATGGGATGCTCTCGAGGCTTTGTGAGGTGCATTGCACCACCAGGCCGTTCCTGTCTGAGCAGTGGCAAACCGTCGGGCAAGCAAAGGTGGCTACGGTTGTCATTAGGAGCATGACGACTAAAAACCCCCAAGAAGAAGGTGTAACCCAGAACCAGCACCTTTGAGAGGCCCCCATTTGCCGGTAATGGGACGAGCCGCTTATTTGTACGTACCAGCGGGTCAGTTTTTGTAGCAGAGAGGTATCAAAAAGATCTGATTTGGTTTGGAGAAGGGATCTAAAGGTCTGTAACTGTGGTAGAAGAGGGGATTTCAAAGCTTGGCACTTTTGACAACTAAGACCAGTGGACAACCTCTTTTTAGGGATTCCATTAAAACCCCAAAAAACACAAAGTCTCACGATGCCTTTGCTACTTTCCAGGGGAACAAAGAAAAGGAAAATGAAGAGGAAAATGGTTCAACCAGTTCTTCTGCTTGAGTAGAATAAGAGATTTTGATAAGAGGTTTGCAAATTTAGTTGACTAAATCCAGAGGTAAAACCTTTTTAAAGATCCTCATAAGACCATACAAGATCTTGGGTGTTTAGTGGCGGAAAGTCACAAAATATGATCTGAAAAGAAATCTTTTGGATAAAATAAGGGGTTTAAAGGTGTAATGAAAGAGACTGGAGAAAAACAACTTTTAGAGATCCCAGTGAAGCCATAATTCCAGGTAAAAAGTAGTTGTTCTCCATTGTTATCCCTTGCCAACTCATTCCGGCAGAAGTAGTTGAATTCCACAGTCAACCTCACATCGAGGTATTGGACCCAAGAAATAACAATGCTTTAAGATTGTTAGAAAGTTTGAGATTGGCCGTTTTCTCTTAGCAGAAGATTAGCTCCACGAAGGGCAAAGAGGCATCTTCTAAAGCCGCGTCCCTGCCATAAATCCAGGCTGGAACGTTTGTCCTCTGAGCTGTAGAGAGAGAAAGGCGAGTCATCAGATTGTGCTTTTGATTTACTCTCTCTCTCTCTCTCTCTCTCTCTCTCTCTCTCTCTCTCTCTCTCAACACGAGATTAAATATTTTTTTCAGGTTTATACCATCAGGCCTTGTTCCAGCGTGGTTTCAATCGTCAGTCGGTAAAGTTCAACATTATCATAACAATAGCAGCTTACACGTTTATTGCATCGGAGGAAAAGACGAGCCAGAGAAACAAGGTGGCAAGTCTTCAGCATGCAGGAGATGAACTTTGGAACAGACAAAAAGGTGAGTGAAAGCATGCTGTGGGATCGTCAGTGGAGTGTGTAAGGGTCAGGACACACACACTCACGCACACACACACACACACACACACACACAGGTCTTTGGTTTGAACAGCAGGACCTAAAGATAAGCCCTCTTATTTATAATTTTATTCTGGAACCAGTTTGCCAGTTTAAACCCTCTGTAGCAACATTAAAAACCTGTATTAAACACAAGACATATTTGGATCTGAGCTTATTTTAAATTAAAATGAAAGTCATTCTTTTTATCTCAATTTATTTTCTAATTTCAGGTAATTTATTGGCTCTATATATATATATATATATATATATATATATATATATAAGAACCCTCAAATGATGATTTATCACATTTATGTTATTTTATATATTTTTCATTTCATTTTTATTTTGTTATACATTTTAAATGATGCAGTAGTTAGTTAATTCTTTATTAGATTATAATAGGTTTTAGTTGTTTGAAAGTGGTGCTGCTTTTGTTTCAAATTCATAATTTTTGCACCTGATATATTGTTTATTGTTACATTAGTAGATGGATAATAGGTAGTAATCTAGCAATTTCTACATTAAGTTCTAGTTGCAATTTTAAACTCTCAATATAGGTTTTTATGTAATTTTATTACTTTTTTATGAAAATGAATATGTATTTTTATAATTTATTACTTAGGAAATTAAAATGTATTTTATTTGAAAATTAAATGATCATTTTTGTTTACTTATTTGAAAATAAATGAATAATTCTTGCTTTACATTGTAACAATTTTATGTATATTGATATAATCTTTGAGCACTTTCTTACATTTTTTTTAATTTAACATTTTTTTTTTTAGATTTAAAATTGCATGGTGTATGTGTGTATAATTTACAAACCTTTGGCTTTGAAGATCCGAACAAGAGATGAGATGAGAAGCCACGTCGTAAACTGTCCGTTTAACATTGAAGGATTGGCTGTGGACTTACCGTGACGGTGTAGAAGGACACAGATGCTCCACTTCGTCCTCCTGTGTGTGAAGAGCTGCAATAACGGAGTCCTGGAGGAGGGTTGGGTGAGTGTGTGAGCTTCATCTTTTGTTTTACACAGATAAAGCAAAAGAAGCAGAAGTTTCAAACTGTCACAGATTTAGAAGTGACGTGGGTTGCGGGGTGGTGTGTGTGTGTGTGTGTGTGTATATATATATATATATATATATATATATATATACACACACATACATACACTGCCGGCACTATCCAATTTATCGCCCTTGGCAAGATTTCTCACTGCCAATTTAGATATCCTTTTACAAGAACATGAATATCTTTGTCTTACAAGAACCCAATCAAATTAGCTATCTTAAAAAAACACAGAAAAATAATTGATAGAAATAAATTAACAATAAAATGTAAATACACAAACATTACGGCAAGTTCTTTTATTTGTGTTATGGTTTCATTTATTCAGACAAGTTTTTCCAGGAAATTTTCTTTGACCTCCTGACATGTTTCAACTGCCAGTCTGCTGATTGCTTTGATCTGTCCTTTTGAGTTTTTTCTGGGTGTGGCCAAGCATTATTGATGCGCATTTTTGTATTGTATTTAATAATGCTTCTTCAATACTTCCTCATTCCTCATTTTCTCGTCTTTGTTGATGTTAAGTGGAGCTCAGGCCAACCTGACAGAACTGTCAAGGAATAACTAATAAGGACACATCAAAGCGAGATCAAAGTAAATTCCCTGAAAAATGTAGTCGATAGAATTTTTTCAGTTAAAAAAAAAAAGATTAGAAATACGGTGCAATTTATCCATTAAGTCGTATTATAGAGTTAATTTTCCTTTAGTTTTAGTTCACTAAATTTAGGATATTTTAGTGTCCCCCCTGCGGTCACAGAATATGTAGGGTCACAGGATTCCGTGCAACACAGGGATGAAGACGCTGCAGTGTTTAAAAAGGGTCAGTGTTTGCTGCAGGGCAGCACAGTGCAGCATTTCCAGAGTCACATGACAAAGTCAGAACTAACGAGCGTAACGCACGTCACCGTAGAGCTGTTCTTTCCTGGCTCGGCTCGGATCGCCTTGGCTCAGTCCAGTGTGACTCGTTGGAGGTTAAAGAAGCTGGGATTTATGAATGACTTTGGCCAACAGACGCAGGAGTCGGACAGATGTCAAACTCACACTTCAGCAAACAGTTTATATATCAATGGGAAAATCATTTTGTTTTTCCGTTTTATCAATCAATCAATCAATCAATCTTTATTTGTATAGCGCCAAATCATAACCAATGGTATCTCAAGGCACTTTACAGTAGAGCAGTCTTAAGGACGGACTCTTCATTTTATGGATACACACATATGCATATATACGTATATACACATACATATGTATCCCACACCCAACATGAATTCATCATGGCGGCAAGGAAAACCTTCTGTTAAGCAGCAGGAACCTTGTGTGGATCCCATTCCTATGATGAACAGCCATCCACGTTATGATGGGTTGGGTGTGTGCAGAGAAAAGGGTGGAGACAGAGCCGCTGAGTCTCTGTAACTTCACACTGAGGATCCGACGGACCTGCAAGACAAAAGCCAGAAGGAGTACAGGAGCAAACACACAAGGGAAGAAGCAGACATAGAGGGAGTGTTTGAAAGAGGAATGGGACCCTCTCCGGTCCCTCTCTAACCTAAATGACCTCTCTCTTAACGCCCTCTCCAACCTCTCTCCAACCGAGCATGCCAGACCCCCCCCCCCCCCGGCAGTCTATGCCTATTGCATCTTAATTATGAGCTATGAGCTGGTTCCTAACTAAAAGCTTTATCAAAGAGGAATGTTTTGAGCCTAACCTTAAAGGTAGAGAGGGTGTCTGCCCCCCGAACCGTGGTTGGTAGATGGTTCCAGAGAAGTGGGGCCTGATAACTGAAAGCTCTTCCTCCTATACTACTTTTAGAGATGAATGGAACAACGAGTAGTCCAGCATTTTGAGAGCGTAGTGTTCTGGGGGGATTGTATGGCACTACAAGCTCCTTGAGATAGACTGGTGCCTGTCCATTTAGGGCTTTATAAGTGAGAAGAAGAATCTTGAATTCTATTCTATATTTTATGGGAAGCCAATGCAGAGAGGCTAATACAGGAGTAATGTGATCTCTTCTCCTAGTTTTAGTCAGTACACGTGCTGCAGCATTTTGAACCAGCTGAAGTGTCTTAAGCGACTTGCTCGGGCAGCCTGCTAAAAGAGAATTACAATAATCCAGTCTAGAGGTAACAAAAGCATGGACTAGTTTTTCGGCGTCGCCCTGAGACAGGATAGATCTGATTTTAGCAATGTTACGGAGATGAAAGAAGGCAGTTCTTGAAGTTTGTTTTATGCGAGAGTTGAAGGATAAATCCTGATCATATTTACAATGACAAATACCTTATAGTTGTACTTCTACTTGTCTATTTAATACCTGAATATACTGCATTTGCCCATCAGATACTTTTGATACTTGTACATTTAAGTTGAGCTACCTTAAAAAAAAAAAGTAATTTTCTGAAAGGTGATTTTTACTTGTCTCCAGAAGGCAAAAGGAATCTCGCTGAACTATTACATGGAAGTCAAAGTGAAACTTCAAAGGAACATCAAAGGCAATCAGCAGAACTCCTCTGACGAAGACTGGCATTTGACAGTCGAAACGTGTCGGTAGATAGAAAAATTCTTGAAAAACCTTGTTTGACTAAACAAAACCTCAACTTAACATACTATTCAAAAAGAAGACAAAATGAATATTGTTTTTTTTTTTTTTTTATCATATATTATTCCTAAACAGGATAGGTAGAGTTCAGGGACAAATGTCACTGTCGGGCTACATTGTATATGACATTGCATTGTAATTTTTGTGTACAGGAGTTTGGGAACCACTGATTTAGTAATAGTTGAAATAATCTGAAACTTGAGAAAAAGGAGTCAGAGAAAGGAAAAAAACTGAAACTTTATTAGTATTTTTTTTAATACGTACCAACACTTTAAAATTAAAGCCTATGTCATTACTCACAACTAATATAGATCTCAATCCAAAATAGTTACATCACATTTTTCCCGAACTGCAATACACACAAAATGAAAGCTAAAAAAACCCCAAAAAAACCAAACGAAAAGAAGAAACATGTTGTCATTCTTTTATCCTGTTTCCACATAAAACCACTTTCAAAAAAAGATCCCATCGGTCTGCGACGCAGCGCTCCTGGATTTATGCTAAGAAGGAAAACAAGTCAACAAATAATTGCACATTGCACCTTATTATTGCATTTGTTGCTGTTTGTCACGTTATACTCAGACACAAATGTAAAATACAGTTTGGAACACTGAGTAACAACAAATCACACTGCCATTACAACTCAAATATTTCAGCTAGGCAACCCAACTCGTAATACACAATGAGATCAGATGCATCATATGCTGCAACTTATTTAATGTATTTAACATTATGCATGCACTGCTACAGAAGCCAAAGGATCCTCGACTGAGAATCTCCTCAAAAATGAAAACAAATGGCAATGTTTATCGTACAAACATTGCCACTAAAGTACGAGCGATGAGTACCAACAAACAATTTCAGCGTAAGCGCACTACATCTCGTCAAACTGTAAGAAGTATTGCAAAATAATCAACCGTCGATACATTGATACAGCATCTCGTCCACTCACACAATTGCGTGATTGTCATCCAAGTGTGTAAAAGTTGCATTTCATAATGTAAAAGACAATGTTTTATGTAAATATAATCTTGATGTATCTAACGAATTTCCAGAAGTCACCTGCCTTGGAAGTGTAAAGCCCCGCCCCCTCTATTATGGTTGATAGGTGATTTAATCTGGAATTCTGGAAGATAAAAATGTCAAGAACTGTTAAATATACTTTGGTTATAAAATTTACAAATAAATTATTTTGTATGATTAACTAATAAAAATGCCTTTTAGTATGCACTACAACTTTGGGCCCCAGAAGCCCCACCTCCCCCAGTTACTGTTGCTATGTGCTTCAGTCTTTTCAAATTGTCTACTTTTATATTTGGAACTTTTGAGAACTATTGTGAACATGTGAACATTTAATTTTCTTACTATTTTTAATTTCTCCACTCGAGGTCGCGGATGGCAATAATTCCAGAAAGTACATTTTCTTAACTTTTTGATTAGTGTGTTAAGGTTTTATTTATTCGGACTACATTTTTCAGGAAATTTACTTTGATCTCCTGACAAGTTTTGACTGTCAGCTGTCAGTCTTCCTCAGAGGCATCTGCTGATGGCTTTGATGTGTTCTTATAAGATCTGGTTCCAGATACCTGTGATTAAATGTTCAATATAACCTCGAAGTTGTATTTTATTCTTCTTAGAGAAATTAATGTTGTTAATATCACATTTTCGGAACGTGCTTTTACTTGTTTGCACTAAAACAAATAAAAAAAAGTTTAAATTGTCATTATTTATAGGTTAATGCGCTAATATTTAACTTGCCCGATTTATTTTCGATCCATATGATGTGTATTTGTGTCTAAAATTAGCAAGGCGAGGCTTAAGGATACAAAACCCTATTTTTATTGTTTTTCGGCAACCAAAATTTTTGACGATTAAGTATCAAAGTTGTTGAATGTGCGAAAAGATAAATATAAGAAAATGATTGTACAATGACATTCAACAACAGTTTGAGCTGTTCCAATGTACGCTTATCGCTCCATTGAGGCTCCGCCCCCTTTATTACGAATACAAAACCAACATAGCATGAGTTTAACGATCAACAAAAAAACATATCTTTAGTTCGTCACCACTATGAATAAATAAATAAATAAATAAATAGATGAATAGATAAATATGTGCTGGCTTATACAAGCTGCCAGCGGGCGAAGCAGGAGTTTTCATCCAACTGTCTTTTTTTTTTTTTTTTTTCTTATTTTTAAAATAAAAACGTTTAAGTTGCTGACGTAGTTGTAATTATAAGACATTCAAACCTAAAGCGTGAAAATCAACGAACAGAACGTGACTAGATGAACAATCGTGAAAAAGAGACTGAGTGGTCTCGGGTTCCCCCCTTTGAACCCCTGAACATTCCTTGGCCCCATTTAAAAAACAAACAAAAACCAAACAAAAACCCAAACATCTCCGTCTTCTGGGTTCGGCTCGTGTTGCCTTTTCCTGCTTTTCTCCAAAAGCTTCGCTGCTCTGCTCAAAGACGAAATGTTTGGATGCAAACGCTAATCGTTCCACGTCAGAAGCAAACGAGAGTAAAGTGTTCAGTGGTCCAATGCAGGGGTCGGCAACTTTTAGCATCAAACAAGCCAAACAAGCTCCTCCTACCAAACACTGGATGCTCTATTATTAATAAAAAAATATCACTAATAACAACACACAGCAATGCAGTACATCAAAGGCAGGTGTATGTAATTATTTATATATTCATTACGCACTAAATAAGTTTACATTATAATTCCAGCAAGTTCATTTTGCCTTCTTTTTTTTTAAAACAATATGTTACAACTTTTCAGGAAATTGACTGATATTTAGTCTTCCTCAGAGACTTCTGATCTGCAGATGCCTCTGAGGAAGACTGACAGTTGACTGTCGACACTTGTCGGGAGATCAAAGTAAATTTACTGAAAACAAATTACCAGAATTAACCAAACCATAACATATTAAGTTTACATTATAATGACATAACCTACGTATATTTAACTGTAATACGTAGCATTGCTGGATGACAAAATCAAGAAATTACCAAATTTGCAACAACTTTGTTATTAAACTTATTTCCTTGATGTCATATTTTCTTAATAATATAAGTGCTAAAGACTTGAAGTCAACATATTTTACATTAAACGAGGAAAAATCGTTTTCTTGGTGTTACTCTTTGAATTGATTTAAGGAGATTTTAGCAAGCTAGTGAATACTCAACTGCACCCGTGGCGCTGAGTGGGGGGGCAGAGCTTAGCTGCCAGAGATGTTCTATTCATGTAATTTGAACCATCTTCCTGACTTTCATCTTTGACTGAGCCTGATTGCGTACTTGATGGTCATTGTGATGCTGTAGTTGCTCAAAAGTGCAAGAAAGTTCCAGTGAGTGGATATAGTTGCCTGTGCAAAGAGAAGGACCAATTATCAAATCCCATCAGTGAAGGAGCCTCAGCAGAGGAGATAAAGAGCTACATGTGGCTCGTGAGCCGCGGGTTGCCGACCCCCAGTTTATTGCATGAATCGACTCGTGCTATGTCACAAAAGTCCCCGTACAAAACAAACACGCAACTCTATCGATTAGTAAATAAACAATCATTTCATTTTCCAACTCAGCATTTGAGACTCTGAGATTCTCTAATTTCCCATCATGCATCTACACTAAGAATCGGCGTCGAATAAAAGGAGGTTTTATGGAAAAGTTTTGGAGAACGGTGCGACGCAAGAGGCCAGAAACACGGAAAAAGAACAGGAGCGCGAAGATTGAAATAGCACAAGCACTGAACAAATACAACAACCGATACACAACACTGAGAACATGCAATATAAGCAATAAATGTAAATCTAGGAGATTAACATGAGCAGGGAGGCTCCAGGAGTGATACCATTGGCTTCAAAGGGTCATGTGATGCAGCAAAGAGTTGTGGGTAGAGATTAGACCAAGATGCAAATCAGGACAAAAGCGGAAACGTCTCGTAATATCAAAATGTGGTAATTTGCCGACATCCCACCACACTGTGCCGATAGCATGACCGAGCAGCTGCAAAAAATCTACTTTCTACAGAAAAGTTCACTTTTACTTTTAGACTTAAAGATGCGCTATAACGCAGCACAGACAGATAAAGAAATAGTAGACACAAGCTGTTCCTAATAAACATTCAACATGCTTCAACAGTTTTCTAAGAACATAAACATTGACGATCTCTTTTTTTTTTTTTTTTTTACATTCGGCTCTTTGAAATCCACCTGGGAGCCTCGCCCGCCTGGTTGGACGCTGAGCCAGGAGAGGAGGCAGCTCTAGGGTTTCACAGAGCCGAGCCAGAGTCCGAGGGCGTAATCGGGGTCGTATGCAGGTGGTCTGTCGATGGAGAGGGCCAATCGGAGGAGCCGGTCAGGAATCTCAGGATGTGGTCATGGAAGATGGGTCGTTCCACATGGCTGCCACGTCTCTGAACCTAAAGAGCAAAAGGTAAGCAGGAAATAACTTTAGGGAAAATGTTTATTCTGATTTTTTTTTTTTTTAATCAATGATGATTATGTCTAGGATGAAGATTTTTGCAGTTTTTCACTTCATTTGTAGATGGTCATAATGTTGTGGCTCATAAATGTATCATTTTATCATTTCCGATTCGTACAGGCTTGAGTGCTGACCCTAAGCAATTTGGCACCCAAGGCAATATTTTATGTGGCGCCCCTTTGCATCTCAGTAAATGCCACTGCCAATAAGATATCCTTCCACAGGAACCTGAATATCTTATTTTTTCAAAACAATAACCCAATCATAATAGGAAAAAATACCCATACATTCATAAATAAAAGTAAATTAAAAATAAACACTGAATATTATTTTAATATATAAATAAATTCAAGATAGCCTCAACAAAATGTAAAAAAAAATTGTCAACAAGTGGCATGAAATAAAATATATATAATGTATATGACATTGGACAAAACAAGATATTATTGAAACCAGTATTAACATAACAAATTAGGATAATTGTAGAAAAAAACTATACTACAATTATTTTTTAAACATAGACTACTAGTGATGATGTGTAATTACAGAACTCTCTCCTGGTCAGTCCTGGTCAGACTGGCCTAAGCAGGCCCGACACCATCGTACACTGTTGGTACTAACAAAGGTCTCCACTATGTTATGACTACCGCTATCAGCAACATACATAACACTGGGAGCACTGAACAGCAGTAGATCCACTGAGGCATGCACGCTGAAAGCTTGTTTACCCCTGAATCCCAGACCGGTTTCCCAAAACCCTTTGACCAAATAAATCCTGTGTCCGCATCTGACCAGCAACCCTAAAGTGTTACTCCGTGTAATTCATCTAAGCCCCACAACAATGATGAACAGAACAGCAGCTGTACTAAGTGGATTGAGCTATGAGGGCCCCACCTTGCGTTGATAAGGTACTGTGCCAGGCTGATGTTGGCCGGCGTTCCTGTGATGGTGATCTGGCGCTCCGATGACCCTTCCATGGCGTTAGCAATTTTGATCTGTGCCCCAGACATCTGACGAATCTCGTTGATTTTGGTTCCCTGGCGTCCGATTATGCAGCCTATTAGCTGGGAAGAAAAAGAGGGCGGGACTTAGGATGGTTCTAGTGAGTCCTGGCTAATATGATCTGTTAAACTGCGCTCACAGCTTCACACCATCATTATTTCGGAGATATGCGTTGAACTTAGGTATTGGGTTTGGAAAATGACAATTTTTTCCTACTTTTGTCATTTATTTTTTATCTGCAGTTTTCTTTCAATTCATTTTTAGAATGGAGATCTCTGCATATGAAAGTTCATAAATATACACTTAAAAACTGGGCTCCAACCAGTCGCTTCCATTAAGGACAGCAGCGTTACTGAGCCGAACACCCGAGGAAAAGGAAGATGAAGTGTTGGGAGAGAGCGCCTGTCACATTACATCGCTGGCAGCCATGTTTAAAGCCAACACAGAGGAGCTTCTGACGTTGCATCGCTCTGAGATCAGAGAGAACTGTGCGTTATCAGTGACCTCCTGACCTCTGTCACTTCCTATTCATCTCTATTCCTATCTGATTTAAATTTTTATTGCTATTTTTACAACATATAAGATTCAACTTGTAATACATGCATATCTGATACTGATGCACCTGATCGATGGCCTTAAGCCAACTTTTTTGACCTCCAAAAAAAATCCGTTCCACATTTTTTTGCAAAGCGTCTTTGCACAATGAAGAAAGTGAATGCATGATGATCTGTAAACAAAATGTACTCACATCATTGGGAATGGTGAGTTCATGAGTACTGGCCTGGTTACTGGCATCCAGACCTGCTGCTGAACACACCAAGAGGACACACAGAGACACGAAGAACAGTTTGACCCACGAAGAAGAAAAAATCCACCCATCAGCAGCTACGCCTCAAACCATCCATCCATCAGGAGAACAAAGCACTTTGAACAAAGCGAGGCGAGTTTGTTCGTTCGATTTTGTTCGGCTCTCTTCTTGTTACGGACACACCTTCTGAGCAGAACTTTTTTTTAACAGTCGTGATTGGTTGGAAATCTGAAGTAGTCAGATATCGCAACAAAAGCATATTAAATACACAACAGAAAAATAGCTTTTATTCTGAAATGTAACAGAAAAGGGTAGCTTTTGTCACTTCCTTAGCTCAGAGCGTCTCTGATGAGCAGGATTTTAGGTCAGTTAAACGAGTGCCTCATACATGCAAGAAATGGTACAAACTTTAAGTACGAGTAAAATGGAATCATTAAACATGGGACGTGATGTTAAACTGTCCTTTGTGTCAAAAGATGGTAGTCACATAAGGCTTGTCATTTGAGAGCGACGTGGGGGCAGTGTTTCAGATATGAGAAGAGTGTACAATTTGGGAAGCATCATCATTTGTGTTCCTTTGAATCAGGGGGAGTTTTTGGCCTTATTAACACTAGACAACGTCATCAAAGGTGGCCAGCTACAGGGTGATCGACTGAGCTTGCGTTCCATAACTGTTTCCCACTTCACACTCGGACAGTGCCCTTTATGCTTTTTCTCCCTAGGAAGCGTCTGCTCTTTGATCTCTTGGGTGGAGTCCTCCACCGGCATCTCTGCGGTTGTACCAACCTTTTCAGTGACATTGATGCTGATGCTCTGTGAAATGTGGTTTTGTTCCCATCGCTGTGTTTCACTCGACTGATTTCACTCGACTGATTTCACTGGTTTCTTGTACTGGTCAATGCGATTCCACTTTAAGTATGAGAACAGTTAAATTAACCAATGAATACACAGTGGCTCCCGATGTTTTTTGAGTTAACATGCTAAGATTAACGCCAATTATTGTTACAAAAATGTAAAGTCTAACGAAAACTACCACTTCAGTAGAGTAATTATTACAACCAGCAGCCCAGGAACTGGGAGGTGGAATGTTGGAGCATCTTAAACACTGATGGCTTGCTTAAAGCTAGTTATAGATTTACATCCGTCAATGAGGACAATTAGTATGTTAGCATTCAGCAATGCTAGTCCTTCTCACAGAGCTCTAGTTTTTCTCCGATGGTATGTTTGAAACAAGAAGAGAGACAACTGAAACCCAATGAGAACAAATTGACCTCATTTGGTTTTTGAGAAGAAAGTTCTCTGTTCTCTTGAAGATTGCAGAAGGCTTCAGCGTACTCAGAAATCACCTGACAGTGATTAAAAACCAACATCTAACAGGGAAAACCAGAGAAACCTCAACATCTACTAGAGCAGACCACCAGCAGGCCATGTCAAAGTCAGAGCTCAGAGAGAAGAGAAGAAGAAAGGAGGCAGAGAGTGCTTGTCTACAGGTGAAAAGAGAGGATCTTTGGTGGGTGGGTACGTACCGGGGAAGGCAGGGGTGGTCTGTCCGAGGGGGGTAAAGGGGGTTTGCTGCATAGCCAACTGGTGGAGCTTGCTCAACTGCTGAGGGGGAGGGGGGGGGGGAAAGGAGGACAGTAGAGCTATGAGGCCGTCATTAAAAACACACACACGCACACATTCAGAGGTCTGTCCAAAGAGCAGAAAGAGAATCTGAGGAGAGCAACAACAACAACGACAGGTCAAAGTTTGAAGACCCAGAGACAGAGAAAGACGAGAAATAGAAGAGAGAAGAAGGAGACGCTCATGGAGGGTTTAGCCTGAGTTTATTAAAAGTAGAGTTCAATAAGCCCCACCCCTCCTTGGTTACCGGGCAATCCCACTGAGCACTTTCCTCCTGAACGTTACATCTCATGACGAAACTCTATGGTTACCGTGATAACAAGCGGAATATTCCCTTCTAGAACTTTATAGAATCTACATCTCAACACTCCCTGGTTACATGGTTACATGCGGAACATTCCTTTCACAAACTTTTTACAATCTCCATCTCGACACTCCCTGGTTACCATGGTTACATGCTGAACATTCCCTTTTAAAACTTTTTAGAATCTCCATTGCGCTTTATAATGATTACTTTCTCTTCTAGATGGTTCTAGCATCTTCACAGCGGTAACCAAGGGGGCAGAGCAAACGAACCGCTAAACCTTTTTCAGCTTTTTTTTTTCTTTTGATAGTCTTATTTCCAACTCAATTTTGAACAACTTTTAGAATACTTAACGAAAGACTTTTACATATTTCCCGGATTAGAGCTTCCCAAAACCTTCTCAGGCCGAGCCTCATGAGGACACACAGAGGACGGGAAGAGTCAGAAAGTTAGACCATAGACATCGGAACAAAGGTCGAAATTAATATTAATATGTATATCAGCCTGACTGAAGGACGAGTCAGCACTCACATCAGGGTGGGGAATGGCGTACTGTCCTTGGATGGTGTAAGCCTGTAATCACAGCAAAGGACAGGAAGTCACTTATATCCAATCTGAACTTTAAATGTGATCATGCATAAATGTTTAAATATGACAATCATGCATTATAAACAATCAGCTGCTGTTCATCAATCAGATCCAGTTGGACTAAACCAATGGGACACAGACGGGGGTGGGACGAGGGGTGGGAGGATGTTGTTCTGGTACTGAGGTCAGAACTGAGTACGACATGTTTGATCTTCAGCAGATCAGATTCACATCTCGATAAAGTAACTTTTTAAAACTACTTTTCTTTTTTTTCTTTTTTTTTTTCAATCAAGACATATTTTTCACTCTACTTTTAAAAACTGACTGACTTCAGACTTTTGTGACTACTTTTTTTAAGAAAACTGTTATTGTGTTAACTTTTGTTTATGAAGTTGTCCACAAAATCTTTTTAAATATATTTTGATCTTTAAACTAAACTATGTATCTATTTTTTCAACCAAATTCCATTCTTGTCTTTTTCTGACTTTATTTTGAAAACTTTGACATTGTTACTTTTAGCTTTTAGTTTTATGAATTTATTTTGAAGACATTTTTATCGCTGTTTTTTGGTTAAACAAATGTAATTATTGATTATTTTAATAGCTTTATTTTTATAAGACTCTTATTGTGTTACTTTTAGTTTACTGAATTTATTTTGAAGAGGTTGTTATTGTATTTATTTGTCTTATAATCTACAGGGGAGTTTGTTGTTATTTTCTGTTGTTTATGTCAGTTCTGGGTTGGAAGGGTAGGGGTGACAGTGAACAGCAGTGATGCTTTCATGCTGGGGGTCATTGTGGGGAGAGGGGTGTATATAACCTGTGTGACACTAACAGGAAGTGGCTGGTGCTGCAGTAAGAGGCTGAGGTTGGCTGTGGACGCCCCCAGTGGGTCGGCTCTTACCTGGCCACCTGAAAAAAGGACAGGGGTGGAGGCAGGCTTGGGACGGTACGGGATTGTGGCACCTTTGGGTGGGGACTGGATGGGTTGGAGGGAGGGGTGGGGGGTGAGAGGTGGAGACAGTGTTAGATCAAAGAGAAGTGTGCTACAGTGCAAAGGGACAGTGTGGTGGTTGGGGTGGGGTGGGGGGGGGGGGAGAGGGTGGTGGGCAGTGACACAGAGTCACTGCAGTGAACGTTACCTGGAGAAACACTTTCACCTCACAGCAGACTTACAGTCAGCTGATCCATGGCTGCTGCTGAGGGACGAATGAAGCGCACCTGAATAGAGTGCACATCTAAACATCTAATGAATATCTACTGAAAATCTTTTTACCTTAAACATTTACCCGATATCTAACAACAGTTTACCAAATATCTGCCTTATGTCTGCTGAACTTCTACCTAATGTCTATCAAAGAGCTTTACCAAACCTTTACCCAACATCTACCTGTCCAATGTCCACCCAAAGTATATCAAATATCTACCCAACGTCCACCCGAGGTATACCAAACATCTGCGTAATGTATATTAATTGTGTACCCAATGTCTGCCCAATGTCCACCCAACACATACCAAACATCTACACGATATCTACCCAACACATAACAAGCATCTACACAATGTCTACCCAACACATACCAAGCCTTTACACAACATATACCAAACATATATCCAATATCTGCCTGACGTCTACCCAACACATAACAAGCATCTACACAACGTCTACCCAACACATACCAAGCATCTACACAACGTCTACCCAAAGCATAACAAGCATTTACACAACGTCTGCCCAACGCATACCAAGCATCTACACAACTTGTACAAATCATCTATCAATGTCTGCCCAACGTCCACTCAACATGTGCCAAACATCCACACAACTATTACCCAACATCTTCCCAAAAGTTCACCCAACGCATATGAGACATCTGCCCATCATATCCTGAATGTCTGCCCATTGTCCACCAAACACATACTAAACATCTAATCTACCCAATGTCTGCTAATTGTCTACCTAACTTTTATCAAATGTCTACCTAACATAGACCAAACATTCACTTAACATCTACCCAGTGTCTACCCAACTTCCACCATACATCAAACACACATCTTTCAAATATCTACAATTCATCTACATAAGATCAGCCTAATGTCTGCCCAACATTTTTGTTTAGAGAGACATTGTTAATGTTTGTTTTACATATCCTTTTTCTCCACCTGCCCTCATCACAGATGATTTAGAGTTTGGAGACAACGTGGGGACATCCCGAAGGGAGAAGATCAAATAATGAATTGGTTTCCCCTTGCCCTCACTGTACCTCCAGCATCACCACACATATCTGTTTGACACACTGGATGATGGCTTCAGGTGCCCCGGAAATGGTTACGGCTCTTTCTGTGGAGTTGGGGAGCATGTCTCCGGCAACCTGGACCTGAGCTCCTGTGGACTGAAGTGAGAAGAAGGATGTCAAAGAGTGATCAGCCAAAACTTGAGCACCTTCAGTGTATTGTTATCGTTTATAATTCCCACCTCTCTCATCTCCTTGATCTTGGATCCTCCCTTCCCGATCAGCGATCCACACTGACTGGCCGGGACTACCAGCCTCAGAGTCACTGGGGGTTTGCTGGTGGCTGGACTGTTGCTCATGGAGTTGATGATGTCCTGGACCAAGAAACGACACAATTACCATCACACACTCCAGGATCCGTCTGCAGGTTGGTCCGTCTGTCTTGGACTCAGTTCTGCTGACTCAGCACTGGCCCTGTTTGTGAGATTACTCAGCACATTTTGGTTTTACACAATGTGTTTATTTGGAATAGAGTAGGGAAGCACAGCATGATCACAGGGAAAAATAATAATATATAATATTAACAAATACCAGGAGTAAAATAGTAAAGGTTGGACGATGTGTCATGCAACAAGATATTGCAATATTAAAATGTCATAAAATGTATCGTCAAGGCTATGAGTAGGGTTGTGATGGGGGGGGAAAAAAAAAAAACACAATCTACTACACACCAGATTATTATTGTTAGTTTTTATATTGATAAAACAAAAGCATGGTATTGTTTCCTTACCACAGATATTGTAAGCAACATAGTTTAAAATAAAAAAGTACACACAATATAAAAGGCCAAGACAACACAAAATAAATATCAAAAATAAATATTGTATTGTTATCGCGAGCCCATTATCGTCTATCATCTATCGTATCGTGAACTCAGTGTATCGTCCCATCTCCATAAAATACTCAGTCACAAATGTTGAACTATAAATTATTGCTTATTTCTCTTTGCAACATTTTATTCTGCTTCATGAAATCTAATACCACTTCAAAAGAAATGCAAGGAGAGTGTTTTGTGTCGTGTGCGTCGGACGTGTCTCTGACCTCCTCGAACTTGTATGCAATCATGGCGAAGGCCTTAAAAATGGCGTCTGTCGGACCAGTGATGGTGACGATCCTCTCTGGACAGTTTCCCTCTGAGATATTAATACGAGCTCCGCTCTGTTACACAGGAATATATTTAAATAAAGTAACAAAGAAAAGGAAGAAATGGATAAATAGGAGTCATTGTAATGCTGGTCTCACTTCTTCACGCATCTTCTTAACAGTTTCGCCTTTCTGTGAAACAAAGATAGAATTTAAAGAGCTCAGTTCATAAAGAAAAACAATAACAAAGATACATTTCCATATTAAATGAGATTAAAAAGATTATAATACATATTTTGTGAAATACCTTTCCTATGATGCTTCCAACCTCCTAAAAAAAACAGCAGAACAAAGATTTAATTAGAAAATTGTCTTGGTATTTTGTGTATTGTTACCTTGAGGTGTGTGTGGGTGTGGGTGGTAATTTGTGTATAGACAGTACCATATGTGGTATTGTGTTACCTTGCCATGCATCAGCAGCCTGATTGTGAGTGTAACGTTGAGTCCTCCCTCTGATTGGACCTTGATTGGCTCCATGCTGGGATTGGATGTGATGGAAGGGGCGGAGTCAACCAACAGGTCACCTGACAAGGAAACGCAATCAAATATATTAAAATTACCTGCCTTTATTTGTTAATTTTGTATTATTATTATTATTATTATTATTATTTTGTTTTTGTTTATCTATTTATTTTTGTATTTGTGCAACACTTTAATACCACTTCAAAAAGGTGTTGAAATTCCCCAGTGGTGAAGTAGAAGTGTTGTATAAAGAGAGTGCACATGAAAAAATAGATTATGAAAATAAAATTCAGTCAGGGATAATGTAAGTGTTAAGTGTTAATTTCCTAACATTGTAATTGGGACTATTTTGCGCTGCGGATTTCCTGCGTAAGTAGGTTATGGGCGGAGCCATACCAACAGGCGCTAGTTTTAGCATCCGCGCGCGTTTAATTGAGCCCTGGGGGAAACTACGGTAAGTAAATATCATTTAAACAAAACTAGATGTTTATTATTTACTTCAATTGTGTATTAGATTTCACGTTATATGTCTTAATCGTGCTTTATTTTTGTGTTGATTTTAAGTGTTATTTCCGCTTTGACTCCGTTTGTGGGCGGAGTAACATTAGTTTTGGTCTTCTTCTTCTCCGGATTAATTTATATGAAAACCTGGTATAATTTATTAAATTCTCCCTGCTTTAGTTAAGTTTACTGATAAGTGTTTTGCTTTTAGTCTACATTTCTATTCTTTTTTTTTTTTAAATAAAACTTTTTTCGTGAATAGGTAGCGCTAATGTCTTTATAACATTTAAAAACTTAAAAAGTAAAATCGATTTTACATTTTTTGTACCAGGTGATTTCAATTAAATGTTTATTGTTGATTTTTTTATTTTTTATTTTTTGTCTGATCAATACAAAATGTACGTTAAGGCTCTTTTTAAAATGACAAACAGTTAATAAATTAATTAGGGTATTTAATGTATTTATTTTCACGTTATTGTAAATATGTAAATGTTTCCTCTTCAAGCTTCTCTGGACAAACAATAATTCTGTATTTGCTAAAATGAGGAGTTTCAGATGTATTTCACAATCCTAATTGACATCAAAATACAAAAAAAAAAAAAAAGTTTGCTTTTTACATTAAGTTTGAGCATTTTTGTATTTTTGTATTATTTATTGCAAACGTTTTGATATTTAATCATTAGCAATCTTGTCTAATCTTCCTTCAAATTAATAGATTAGCCTTTTTTTTTTATTTTTTTTTTAGCTTTATTCTGCACATTCAGCCCCAAAAGATGCCTCAAGGTAAAGCTACAATGCAAAAAAAGAATAAAATAAATTAATATTGTACATTTTATCCACGTTTTTGCTGATTTTATTTATTTTTAATTTATTAAAAAAACTGAGGAAAAGTTATAGTCTGACCAAAGTAAGATATTTGGATGAAATTAGAGACAGTCTGGTGGTTTTGTGGGTCATCATATGTCACTAGATTTATTTATTTTAGTTTAGCCAGCAGGGGGCACTGTAGTCTTATCAATATGATCTTATGTTGTCAATTTAAAAAAAATGTTTCATCATAATTTTAGAAAATTGGATTTAGAGCTTTTTGGAATATTATTGTTCAATTGTTTGCCCACCTTTCACATTATTAATTCTAATAATTTAATATTCTTGTAACGAGTTAAGATGTGAATTCTTCCCTCTATCGACCCACTTTGGCTGCTCTAGATTTTGGTTCTGGTCCAGTTGAGAGATGAGAACCTGCTTCCAGATGTTTCTATAATCTGCACAGCAGCACAGATTACATAAAGAGCCTTAATCCCTAATCCACAACCAAGAGGAAGCGATGTTTTTTATTTCATCTGAGTGTACAAAGTAGAAAACACACGCAGTTTGTTCATGTAGGTTCTGTTTAGATCTTTTTAGGTTCTTTCTCCCATGTCATATGTTTGGTTCTTTAAGGAGAGAGTCTGATTTTTCTATTTAAATTTCCCTAATTCTGTTTCATAGTTTGGTCTTTTTTCTATTAATTAGAAGTCACTTATGGCTGTTTTTGCTCGAGATTTAAACCACATACATTTGCCATATTTGCGAGACATTCAGCCAGAAATATTGAGGAAATACTTGATATTGTCCTAAAACATGTAGGTATGGGGCTAGTTTGTGTATTTCCATTTCAGGAGGTGAAATTCACAAGTTATTTCTCTCAAAACATACTTTAGAGGCAATATTCTGTCATATTGCAGTTGCTATTTCCATTGCAGAAGGAAATGTTTTAAGTTCCTCTACCTTTTTGTAGTTTTTAGGTTGATTTAGAACACAGTACGTCTCTTTAGACCAGAGGTTCTCAACCTTGGGGTCACGAGACACTGGGAGGTTGTCGCCAAATGACTTCTTCTTATGGTATGATTCTTACCATATTTCATGCTTATTTTTGCCAATTTAACCACATTCACGATTTGTCAGGCGCATCATTTAAATACATTTTTCCAATATTGACAATTTGAAGCATTTTTTTTACCACTTCTGTTCGTTTTCGGCCACTCTAATTTGCAACTTTCAGCCAATTTTTGTGGTTTTTAAAATCCCTTTTCACCGCCTTTTCTTCCATTTTTGGTCACTTAGAACCCATTTTATTTCTGATTAAAACAAGGATTTACATCTTTAATGGGTGTACTGTACACAAATGGATTTTGGGAAAATTCAGACAGCTCACTCACACGTGCTGTCCGTGAGAGAGAGACAGACCAAAATGGCGCAACATAACACAGCCTGTGTAATCAAATAGACAAGGATGTTTCTTTCTCTAGGGCCTCAGATTTTCTGTGATCGTGACAAATGTAGAGTATCTCTATTTTAGAATCGGACCCTAACGTGACATGGAAATGGCTCAGATGCACGTTTTGGGACAATAACACACATTTACATGCTATCATTCACCGTAAAATGGGATTGACTGCGTAGAAAGTGTGACAAACCGACCAATATGTCCAGTTCAGCCTATAATCCCATTTAAAATCTCACGCTACATGTTACGGTTAGACTAGTGATCATGTTATCCTGTGACTAACCTCGCATGATTTCAACGTATAATCATGATTTTTGTAAATTATCTAAAGCATATAAAATGTTAAATTAGAAACAGTTGATTGCTTTATTAACCCTATTTACAAGCATGTTTTTTTCTAGAAATTGTTTTAGATCATGTTATTTTAAATACTGTATTATTATTTACAAATGCAGAGTAGCCAGGATTAGTGACGAGTTGAGCCAGCTCAGATATTTTTATTTTTTTTTTTACTGCGTTTTAAATAAAATTAGACAAACTACGTTTATATTTGGAAAAAGGAAAGTATAGAATAGAGATTGTGTTGTTTTAATTTGAAAAGGAATAATAGTTAAAAAATCTGTCATGTTTTCTTTTATTTTGATCAATTACTAGTCATTTCAGGCGACCCCACGTGGGGTCCCGACCCCAAGGTTGAAAACAGAACTACAGCAGTGATTAGCACCATTTTTGATGGAGAAAATAATTTTGGGCAAATCAAGAATAAAGTTGAAATGTCGAGATAAGCCTCGTCAGCTCCCGTAGATTTGACTTTTTTTAGCAAACCTTCCGGCTTTTATCACAATATTGTATTTTGAGTTCATTTTTGAAATTTCGACTTTAATCTCAACATTATATTTTAACTGTAATCTTGTGTTTTTGACTTTCATCTTGACATTTCGACTTCAATCTCAACATTTTTACTTTTTTCTCGTCATTTCAACTTTAATCTCAACATTGTGACTTTAATCTTGACATTGTGACTTTAATCTTGACATTTTTACTTTATTTTCAACATTTCGACAATAATCTTGTAGTTTCAACTTTAATCTCGACATTTTATTTCAACTTTATTCTCGACATTTCGACTTTAATCTCTATATTTCCACTTTAATCTCGTCTTTTCGACTTTAATCTCGACATTTTGATTTTATTCTCGTCAATTAGAATTTAATCTCGTAATTTTTACTTTAATCTCAACATTTCAACTTTGTTCTCGTCAATTCAAATTTAATCTCGTAATTTTGACTTGAATCTCGACACTTTAACTTTATCCTTTATTTCCCCAAAATAATTTTCTCCTTCTAAATTGGCCCTAATCCTCTTCCCTACATCACAACAGTCTCTACCAAACTTAGCCGGATAATAAATAAACTAAATGAATATGTGAAAGGATCAATAAGGAAGTCACTGTAGGGCAATGATCACACTGCGTAGCTAGGCTGACCTCTTATGGAGGAGGTTCAAATCAGTCCCGACTCTTACTTTGAAAAATTATTGGTTTTTAAAGACGTGTGGAGGAGGGGTCAGATCTCTTCTGCTCATGTGAGGTAGAAAGTGGGTCATGTCATCCTCCTTTTACTGGATATTGAATTAATCACGCTTCCCGCTCAGCTGCACAACACACACACACACACACACACACACACACACACACACACACACACACACACACACACACACACACACACACACACACACACACACACACACACACACACACACACTGACTCCTTCTTTTTCCTACTTTCTATTTGTCTCGTCTTGTTTTTGACGCTCAGTGAACCGTGATCAAAACTCAAAGTTAGGAGCACTTCATATACACCATCATCATCCTCACTCTGTTGCTATATTTTGACAGGGTCTGCAGGAACCCACATGAACAAGTGACGTGCCAGGATTAAAGATCCTCCGAAAGGTCAGAAATTTTGTCATTTTAACACTTAAACGGCCATTTTTCCCCTTAAATTTCACTTTCAAAAATAATAAAAGTGTCTGAAAATGTTCAAATAAAACATTAACAAACCAAACAAAGGTGATTAGTTAGATACTTCTCCTAGTCCTTAAATATATCTTTTGCTGTCCTTTGTCACATACAGATCTATAGAAAATAGACCTGCATGTTCCTGTTAAAGTGAGAAGAGGAAATGTACAAACTAGAACCAAATCAACTATTAAGGAACATATGACATGCAGCTTTTTAACTGGAAAGATGAAATACACCAGGGACTCATGATGTCATTTTAATGAAATTGGAAACCGTTACGAACTTGAAGTTTTTTTGGAGTGTTTTTTGTGTTTTTTGGTTGTTTTTAAAAGTAAATTATTTTGTGTTTGTCTTCTTTTGGTGTTTTTTTTAGTGTATTTTGTTGTCATTTTGTGTGTTTCTGTAGTTATTTTGGGTATTGTGTTGGGGATTAGGAAACTTTGCGTATGGTAAATGTACTTTTTCCTCTGAGACTGTGAAGGAACTCAATACCACTTTTGGTTAGCTTAGCACCTAGCAGCTAAAATCCTCTTGATAATTATTGTTCATCCCTGATGGGTTAGGGTTAGGGTTAATCAATCTGATTGTTTTTGAGTTCCTAAAGTCCTTGAAATTACACATTAAATGTAGAGTTTGTTCTGTTTTCTGAAAGTTTGGTTAGATGTCGTCAAAGCCTTGAGTTTGAACCTAGCTCCACAAAAACCTGTGGTTTATTAACTGCATTTTTATCTCAAACTTTACACGTTTTAGCCCAAAAAAGCTTACGTTTATGGGCTAAATAATCAGATTGGTTTTAAAGTGTAGTCTAAAATCTACTGCAATCACATGATATAGGCATATATAGACATAGGTAATTCATGTAGAATTTATTTTTGTAAGATTGCAATTTTTTGAGGAAAATTTACAATAATAAAAAAAAGATTTTGTGTTTAAAAAAGCGAAGTTATTAAATGTTAAAACAAGATAAGACGTTTGTTGGTTTTTTAATATCGTAAAAATTAAACGCAGATATTTTGACGCATCTGCAGTTTCTTTACATTGTCATTATACATTCTTTGCTTGTGCTTTATCATACATTTCCTTTTGTTTCTTGAAAAAAAATTCTTTTGGTATCAAATGCATTGAAAATGAACCACAGAGCATGAAAAATAAAGTTTAACCACAGGAAAGCTATCAAATGTGACACAGGCCTTTTTTGTGTATTTATAATTCTTTATCATTAGCATTAATCATGTTTAGTAATTTTTTGTCATAATTTTATTTTATTACTAATTTCACAAAAAAAATCATAAATAAAAGACATAAAGGCATCTATTTAAAACAACAACAAAATAATTATAAAGAAATTACAATAATTTAATGAACTACAAATAATAGAATAACTACTAATACAAGTCATAATTTAGTCAATATTATATAGGTAATGTATTGGCATGAACCAACACCTTAATATTTGATTTATTGGTTTCTTTCCCCTGGAAAATCGTGTATTTCTTGGCAAATGGCATCTATTGCACACTGGAACATAAGGTACACGACAAAGTGTCTTTTTTATTAACACCTGCCTAAACTCGGCCAATCAGTGCCTGAAGGAGAGCTTGTGGGGGGGGAAGAGGGGGGTCGGCGTGCTCCGGTTAGGAACAAAAGGGAAGTGAGCGCATGTAGGGCACGATCGGATAGAGACGAGTAGATGTGCATCTCGTGCCTTGTTGGGCTTTTGTTGGGGGGGGGGTTTGCCAATGACGAGCTGTCAGTCTTCATCAGCCTTCACCGCCATCACCCTGAGAAAAAAAACCAGCAAATCTACACCGAAGCCCGTAAACTCAGAACCGCATTCCAGAAACTTTGGCAAGGGAGGTTTAAACGCCGACCCAACACGTTCACCATGTTGCGAGGGCCGCGCGTCGGCCATTTTAGATTCACCGCAATCTGTAACGTTAGATCAGCGCCTGTCATAAAGTCATGGCTTCCATGGCAAGCGGTCATGCAGAACAAGTCGGGACTCCCCACACCCCCCCGCCCTTCCTTAGCGCTTTCCTCACTGTACGAAGCACAATCCTCTACAGGACAAAAACACCACATCTCTCTTAAAAAAGACATTTTCTCCAACCGTTCCCAACCTCATTCAATTGATTTGATGGTTTCTGGCCCGCTGGTTCCCCAGTGACGATAATCAGAATAACGATCCATTAAAAGGAGCTCTCCTATCCTCCTATTTCACAACATTTCCAGGTCAAATCTTAACAAGTGGAAACAACGAGGCTCGTCCACTCGCCCCGAGCAGGAAAACCGTCGTCTGTCCTTGTTCAATATTCCCTCCACTGTCTCGCTCAACTTCCCAAAACACGGACTTCCAATCGGAGCCAGTGATTTGTGCCGTGTCACTGCTCATTATCGGGTTAACGATTGTTGTAAGTTGGCAGGTTAATTAATTATTGACGGCGTTACCCAACTCGCCACCAACTGGAATTTTTGTTCAAGTTCAAAGTCCAAGAACTAGGAATACCATTTTTCCTTTTTCAAGTGTAGGAAATTTTAAATGTGTGTATTTAAAAAGTGATAAAAAAGAATGGAATGAGAACAGGGTTTTACCTTGAGACGGGCTTCACGCGCTGACGACCACTTTCTGCGTCGCAGGATTAAAAAATCGCAAAATGATTTTTTTTTCGCCCCCTTCCTTTGGCTCCACCCAGGACCCACGCTGCTTCCCGATTGGTCCGCTGCACCGGGTCATGTGAGCGCCTTCGGTAACACGTGACTGAGCGACGAGATGGAGGTGAGAGGCGTTCCCGATGAGTGGTGAAAGTAGGCCGAGATGAGGCATAATCTGGGTGACCACCGAGCACTGACCCCGCCCCCGCCTTTACTGAGGGATGAGTCGAACAGGGAGGGGGTGGAACCGGTGGTGGTGTTGGGGGGGGGGGGGGTCGGAATAGCCTTGAGGGTCTGATCATCCATTGCTTGGGAATATCGTTAAGATTAAGATTGAGCTTCATTTGCGAATTTTCACGGTGTGAAGGAACCTCAGCAGAAGTCAGAGGGAATATTCCTACATTTTCTGCTGTTTAATCTGCCCCCGTGTGCGTTACTGTCTGTGAGGTATTACAGAGCTTTGGATGCTTCCCATCCAGATTTCCCCAATCCCGCACAAATCCAGCCCCGGTGTCAGATGGGCAAATTGTTGGGAGTTAATCTGGAATCATCAGGGAACAGCAGTGTGGATTAGAGCCACGGCAGACAATAAGAGTGCATTTCAACACAACCACGTTTGTTTTCTCCCTGCACAGATGCCCCTCGTGTACAATCCTCATGTACGCCCCCCCCCCCCTCCTGTGCACACTCCTTGTGCATGCCCAGGCCCGCCAGCCTGTGTGGTGCCCCCGACTTTGGTGTCGACAACACAAAGTGGCGACCAGCCGACTGTAAAACCACCCATGAGATAATCTACAAATAGAGCATTAAATCTGCTCCACATTAGGTCAGAAGAGGCCAGGACGGAGTGTGTGTGCGTGTGTGTGTGTGTGTGTGTGTGTGTGTGTGTGTGTGCGTGCAAAATTGGGACACCACGTCACTCCAGATCTGCTCCGGATTCAAACACGCTGTTGTTTTACTGTCAAACCTCCAAAAATGCACCATCAGGATGGTTCGATGGATAAAAAAACCCCAAAAAAAACATGTAACTAAAGGTTGAATAACGCACTATATACATAAACAAATGAAGTTAAAGAAAGCCAAATTATCTACGAACTTCCTTAGATTTAATTTCCCTGATGTTGCCGATTTTGTATTTTGTACATCTTGAGCCATTGGTTTATAGACTGAACACAAATGCTCGTGATGAAGAGTGCAGTGCTTTACAACACAATTTTAAAAAGTTCTACGACATTAAAAGGTTACCTAAAATGTATTTTAACCTTTTTCATTTATCTATATGCACAGTTTATATGTATATAAAGATTTTAAAAATGAATAAGTAATCTTCATGAGTGGAAAGTGGACAAAAACATGTAACAATTCTTTTTTTTTTTTTTTTTTTTTTTAAATCCCCCAGAATAAATTGAAATGTTCTTATCCTATGATTTTTATCACTGCAAGTTATATGTTCAGTTAGCAAAAAAAGTTAAACCAACATTAGCATTCTCAATAGGTAAACAAAACTTTAATTAAAAAGTGCTAAAGTTGTGTCATCGGCAAACATTGCAAAAACAAAAAAGCATTAGACAAATCCCTAAAATGAATAATTTTTTATTATTATTTTTTTTTTTTCTACAAATTTATCCCCATTATTTCTACATTTTATCAGGAGATGTGACAGGTTTATTTCTGTGCCCAAAATACACCAAAATTTGCTTCAAAACAACCTTTTAAAATGATTCTCTGACACTGAAAAGTTACTTTTAACTTTAAAAAAAAGGAAAAATAACAAACAAACAAAAATTATTTTTTAGAAACGTGACAAAGTATTTTCCTGTCAATCTGAAAATGAAAAAAATTTAAGTACTGTAGCAACACATTTTAACTGAAATTGATAAAACATTGTGATATTTTATTTGGAAACGTAAGGAGTTATTTCTACTCAAAAAGGAAATTACCGAGTTCACATGAAATGTGATTTTAAATGACTTTTTGAAACTTAAGTCATTTAAAAAGGGCAGCTTAAGATGTATTTTAAATTTGGCATTCATTGGGGGGTCAAAGGTCAGACTTACCGGGTCAGGAGTAGGAAGAGGTGAGGTGCGGTCTGGGAGTTTAAGACCAAGAAGACAGATGACGGACACACACACATACACAGAGCTTTATAGACCAACACTGATGGCCTTCAGCAAGGACATAAACACGCGCGCGCGCACACACACACACACACACACACACACACACACACACACACACTGATCAGGGCTCAGGGTCCTAATGGAGGCGGACAGGCGTGAAGGAGAGAGCGACAGTCGATGAAGTTTGATGGGTTAAATTTATCGAGTAGCTACAGAGAAATCTACAATATGATTTTTTTCCCCAAATTAAATTATAAATTAAAATGTATTTTCTTTAAAATAGGATAAAGTTATTCATTTAAATGTAATTAGAAAAAACTCTAAATGTAACAGACCAAGGAAAGTTTGCGATAAATGTGAAATGCATTAAAAAAGTGAAACAGGAAGTAAGCATGATGTTTACTAAGGGCGCTTTAAAATAAAATGTACAGTGGTGTGAAAAATTTTCTCCCTTCATGATCTCTTTCTTTTTTGCGTGTTTTCCTCACTTAAATCACATCAAACAAATTGAAACAATAGTCAAAGATAACACAAGTAAACACAAAATGCAGTTTTTAAATGAAGGGTTTTATTAATGAGGGAGAAGAAAAATCCAAAGCTACATGGCCCTGTGTGAAAAAGTGTTTGTGCCCTAAACCTAATAACTGCTTGGGCCACCGTTAGCAACAACTACTGCAATCAAGCATTTGCAATAACTTGCAATGACTCTTTTACAGCGCTGTGAAGGAATTTTGGTCCACTCATCTTTGCCGAATTGTTGTAAATCAGCCACATTGGAGGGTTTTCGGGTATGAACCACCTTTTTAAGGTCATGCCACAGCATCTCAATAGGATTGAGGTCAGGACTTTGACTAGGCCACTCCAAGGTCTTCATTTCGTTTTTCTTCAGCCATTCAGAGGTGGACTTGCTGTTGTGTTTTGGATCATTGTCCTGCTGTAGAACCCAAGTTTGCTTCAGCCTGAGGTCACAAACAGATGGTCGGACATTCTCCTTCAGGGTTTTTTGGTAGACAGCAGAATTCATGCTTCCATTTATCACAGCAAGTCTTCCAGCTTCTGAAGCAGCAAAACAGCCCAGACCATCACACTGCCACCACCATATTTTACAGATGGTATGATGTTCTTTTTCTGAAATGCGGTGTTACTTTTACGCCAGATGTAATGGGACACAGACCTTCCCAAAAGTTCCACTTTGTCTTGTCAGTCCATAGAATATTTTCCCAAAAGTCTTTGGGATCATCAAGATGTTTTCTGGCAAAAATGAGACAAACCCTAATGTTCTTTTTGCTTAGCAGTGGTTTTGGTCTTGGAACTCTGCCATGCAGGCCATTTTTGTCTCTTTCTTATGGTGGAGTCATGAACACTGACCTTAACTGAGGCAAGTGATGCCTGTAGTTCTTTACATGATATTGTGGGGTCTTTTGTCACCTCTTGGATGAGTCGTCGCTGCTCTCTTGGGCTAATTTTGGTCGGCCGGCCACTCCTGGGAAAGTTCACCACTGTTTTGTGTTTTTGCCATTTGTATATAGTGGTTCTCACTGTGGTTCGCTGGAGTCCCAAAGCTTTAGAAATAGCTTTATAACCTTTTCCAGACTGATAGATTTCAACTACTTTTTTCTCATTTGTTCCAGAGTGTCTTCGAATGTCTATAGGTTTTGAGGATCTTTTGGTATACTTCACTTTGTTGGGTAAGTCCTATTTAAGTGATTCCTAAATTGAGAAGATGTGTACAGTAATGAGGCCAGGGTGTGGTGACAGAAATTGAACTCAGGTGTGATCAACCACAGTTATGTTTTAACAGGAGCTGGGGGGCAAACACTTTTTCACACAGGGCCAGGTAGCTTTGGAATATTTTCTTCCGCATTAATAAAACCTGAAATATTTAAGTGTGGAAAACATGCAAAAAAGTAAGAAATCACACCACTGTATGTGTACCCCCAAAAAGGGTTTTGGGCAAATCGAGAATGAAGTGTCAAGATTAAGCCAATCAGTTATTGCGTTTTTTTTCAATATCGTGACGTATTAAGTGCATCAGTTGACAGTTTTATGTGACGACTATTTTACGGAGGACGTGCGCATTAAAAAAATGTGCCGTACAATGACATAAACACCGCGATATAGGAAAGCATTGCTTCCTGGAGCTGAACCAATCATATTCGAGCACAGACCCAAAGAGGCTGCTTGAAAGACTGAAACATTGTGAGCGTGAAAAATCCAAACATGTGAGCAATCGATTACACTGCATTGTTTGTTTATCGATTATGATAGTCTAATTTTCTAAGTTTTAAAGTGAAAGAATTTAATGAAAATTTTTTAAATTTGTTTTTTTGAAGAAAAAAAAGACCCTCGTCATAAGTAATATTCTTTTACAGCTCCACCTTTTTTGCTGACACACTGTTAGGAGTTTGAACAAGATTACACAAAAAAAAAAACAATAAATAAAACCTTATTAACTACATTTTATTTCTTTATAAATATACTTTCTCGTCAGTTATGTAATATTATTTGTAAAATATTGCTTGGATTTGATTTTAAAATGAAAATAAAGGGGAAAATGCATTTTTTTATTAGTATTTCCTATATAAGTTTATTATCAGGGTATAGGGTTGTTTAATTTTAATAAAGATTCCCAGCAAGATTGACATCTTTCAGAGGAGTCAGTGATGCAGAGATGAACTGGGAAGCTTTTTTTTTGTGTCGTTCTTCAGACGATGCCTCCGTAACAATGACCGCTGCGTACTGAAAGCCTTTGTAACTAAAGCTAATGGAAAACACGCTCAACTTTGACCCGGCGCTCGATGTAATGGATGAAAAGCAGCTCCAGGCTGAACGCTCAGAGAAAGGAGTGCTCAAAACAACACTGGTGCATGATGGGAGGACACTTTGGGAGTGCAGAAAGCACTTTGGAGGGAACAATTCAACTGTTTCCCACTGCAGGGATGTTGTTTTGTGTCTTTAGAGGATTACCTGACAAAGGTTGGTGCGTTGTATGTCAGATATTCTATGATGCTTAATCTATTTTAATCATCGACAGGAACAAACCACCAGTCAGGATTTACTGCCTCATGATCAGACGCGATGAGATATCATGAACATGGGGATTATGGGTAAGGTGAGGGCCGAGGGCGGACTACTAAGTGGACGGATGGTGGGAGAAGCAGCCGCTGGAATTAAGCCTCACACTAAAGATATACTGAGAAACTTTACCATTATGACCTCATCAGCTTTAAAGATGAAAATGAAAGGACAACAAGTCAGAAACAACGTTAAACTGCCACCAGCTAAAAAGTTGTAATTTTATGAGAATAGTCGTATTTTAGTAAAATCATAATTTCATGAGATTAAAGTTGCAATATTTTCAGAATAACAAAATTTTATGAGAATAAAGTCGTAGCTTAATAAAATCTTAGTTTTATGAGATTAAAGTCATAATATGTCAAGATTGAAGTTGTAATATTTCGAGAATTAAGTCGCAGTGTTTTGAGAATAAGTTGTAATTTTATGAGAATAAAGTCGTATCTTAATAAAATCTTAATTTTATGAGATTAAAGTCATATTTCGAGACTGAAGTCAGAATATTTTGAGAATAAAGTCTCAGTATTTGGAGAATAAAGTTTTAATTTTATGAGAATAAAGTTGTATTATTTTGAGGTTAAATTTGCAATTTTTCGAGAATAACGTAATTTTATGAGAAGAAAGTCGTATCTTAAAAGCTTAATTTTATGAGATTAAAGTAATAATATTTCAAGATTGAAGTCGTAATTTTGAGAACAAAGACGCAGTATTTCGAGAATAAAGCTGTAATTTTATGAGAATAAAGTGGATTACAGTCATAAACTTTATGAGAATAAGTTTAAAATACAAACAGGATCTTGTCTGTGTTGCGGTCACTCGTGCATTATGGAGAAAGTGGAGCTTTTAGTTATATTATACTTAAATTACGACTATTTTCAAAATATTATGACTTTAATCTCAAATTATTATGATTTTGCCCAAATAAAATTACATTTAAATAAATGTTCTGTGAAATAAAAGCATGGGACATGTTTTCTTAACTTGTTTTGCTGTTGATTTACCTTTTATTTCACTTAGTGTTTCTTCGTATGTAGGGTTTGGAAACTTTAGCACAATGTAATTGCATTTATGATCTATTTTATAAAGAACCACCATGGATCACCTTTGAAATGTTATTTTACATAATTTTTAAGCTTGTTACCTTCCTCAATCTATGCGCGTGTGAATGCTATAAATATAAACATCGAAGATGTAACAGGAATCTGTTTTTTGATGATGTTTTCAAGGATTTTCAGGGATTTTGGTTTAAACAGAAATTGGGGGAAATCCTGGATTGAGGAATTAAAGACGGATTAGATCCGATTTGGGGAAATTTCTCGCTCGCACACATTTCCACACTTCAGCTATGAGTTTACAAATCACATCATGAGGCTGCTCCAAGATGTGAGACTCTACAGATTGGATTTATTATCATCCTGGGTTTCTTTGTATTTGTATTTTAATTTGTTGAAAATGAAAAAAGATAAATACATGAGTAAGTAAATAAATAGATAAAAAGATTAAAAATGCATGCCTGTGTATGTGTAACATGCCAGATCAAAAAAATAAATGTTTGTACAAGT
Organism: Gouania willdenowi; assembly: GCF_900634775.1. Lineage (NCBI taxonomy): Eukaryota > Metazoa > Chordata > Actinopteri > Blenniiformes > Gobiesocidae > Gouania > Gouania willdenowi. Next base: position 4,953,298 of record NC_041045.1, read on the forward strand.
ATAAAATACAGCAGGCAACGTCCTTTGGTGGTCACACTGCCCAACATCAGTTTTTATTATAATAACACCTCAGTACAATCTCTTTATTTATATTTTAATTTTGAATTTTGAAAGATTTTCACTGGAGTTTTTATTTTATTTTGTTTTAACATCGCCAATCCTTTATCTTCAATAACCATAGTAAGTGGTCAGTATTTACATTTATTTCAAATTAATCTTCTTGTTTAACAAAATATGATGTTTGAAGTTTTTTCACCCATTTTTATCTCTTACTTTAGCCTTACCTTCGCCTGTTTTCATGCGTTACTATAGCCTTACCTCCGTTTGTAGCCATTTAAAAAAAAATGTGCACCTTTTTTATTCCTTACTATAGCCTTACCTTGTTATGAGGTGTTTGAAATTTTTTTACCCGTTCTTATGCCTTACTATAGCCTTACCTCCGTTATGAGGTGTTTGACATTTTTTTGCCTGTTTTTATGCCTTACTATAGCCTTACCTCCGTTATGAGGTGTTTGAAATTTTTTTGCCTGTTTTTATGCCTTACTATAGCCTTACCTCCGTTATGAGGTGTTTGAAATTTTTTTGTCAAAATTTATGCCTTACTATAGCCTTACCTCCTTTATAAGGTGTTTGAAATGTTTTTGTCAAAATTTATGCCTTACTATAGCCTTACCTCGTTATGAGGTGTTTGAAATTTTTTTTGCCCGTTTTTATGCCTTACTATAGCCTTACCTCCGTTATGAGGTGTTTGAAATTTTTTTGTCAAAATTTATGCCTTACTATAGCCTTACCTCCTTTATAAGGTGTTTGAAATGTTTTTGTCAAAATTTATGCCTTACTATAGCCTTACCTCGTTATGAGGTGTTTGAAATTTTTTTTGTCAAAATTTATGCCTTACTATAGCCTTACTTTTTATTTTGGGTGATTTTTGTTTTTTTGTGCCTTATAGCCTTTTTAGCCCAGTTTAAGTATGTGCATTATATTTGCAGTAGTTTTTAGGGTCTAATGATGGTCCTAACTCAAATTTTTTTTTTGGGGAATTTTTTTGAAAAAAAATGCCTTGCTATAGCCTTACTTTTTATTTTGGGTGATTTTTGTTTTTTGTCATTTTTTGTGCCTTATAGCCTTTTTAGCCCAGTTTAAGTATGTGCATTATATTTGCAGTAGTTTTTAGGGTCTAATAATGGTCCTAACTCAAATTTTTTTTTGGGAATTTTTTTGAAAAAAATTCCTTGCTATAGCCTTACTTTTTATTTTGGGTGATTTTTTGTGCCTTATAGCCTTTTTAGCCCAGTTTAAGTATGTGCATTATATTTGCAGTAGTTTTTAGGGTCTAATAATGGTCCTAACTCAAATTTTTTTTTGGGAATTTTTTTGAAAAATGCCTTGCTATCGCCTTACTTTTTTATTTTGGGTGATTTTTGTTTTTTGTCATTTTTTGTGCCTTATAGCCTTTTTAGCCCAGTTTAAGTATGTGCATTATATTTGCAGTAGTTTTTAGGGTCTAATGATGGTCCTAACTCAATTTTTTTTTGGGGAATTTTTTTGAAAAAAATGCCTTGCTATAGCCTTACTTTTTATTTTGGGTGATTTTTGTTTTTTGTCATTTTTTGTCCCTTATAGCCTTTTTAGCCCAGTTTAAGTATGTGCATTATATTTGCAGTAGTTTTTAGGGTCTAATAATGGTCCTAACTCAATTTTTTTGGGTGGAATTTTTTTGAAAAAAATGCCTTGCTTTAGCCTTACTTTTTATTTTGGGTGATTTTTGTTTTTTGTCATTTTTTGTGCCTTATAGCCTTTTTAGCCCAGTTTAATTATGTGCATTATATTTGCAGTAGTTTTTAGGGTCTAATGATGGTCCTAACTCAATTTTTTTTTTTAGGGAATTTTTTTGAAAAAAATGCCTTGCTATAGCCTTACTTTTTATTTTGGGTGATTTTTGTTTTTTGTCATTTTTTGTGCCTTATAGCCTTTTTAGCCCAGATTAAGTATGTGCATTGTATTTGCAGTAGTTTTTAGGGTCTAATGATGGTCCTAACTCAATTTTTTTTTTGGGGAATTTTTTTGAAAAAAATGCCTTGCTATAGCCTTGCTTTTTATTTTGGGTGATTTTTGTTTTTTGTCATTTTTTGTGCCTTATAGCCTTTTTAGCCCAGTTTAAGTATGTGCATTATATTTGCAGTAGTTTTTAGGGTCTAATGATGGTCCTAACTCAATTTTTTTTTTGGGAATTTTTTTGAAAAAAATGCCTTGCTTTAGCCTTACTTTTTATTTTGGGTGATTTTTGTTTTTTGTCATTTTTTGTGCCTTATAGCCTTTTTAGCCCAGTTTAATTATGTGCATTATATTTGCAGTAGTTTTTAGGGTCTAATGATGGTCCTAACTCAATTTTTTTTTTGGAATTTTTTTGAAAAAAATGCCTTGCTATAGCCTTACTTTTTATTTTGGGTGATTTTTGTTTTTTGTCATTTTTTGTGCCTTATAGCCTTTGTAGCCCAGTTTAAGTATGTGCATTATATTTGCAGTAGTTTTTAGGGTCTAATGATGGTCCTAACTAAATTTTTTTTTTTGGAATTTTTTTGAAAAAAATGCCTTGCTATAGCCTTACTTTTTATTTTGGGTGATTTTTGTTTTTTGTCATTTTTTGTGCCTTATAGCCTTTTTAGCCCAGTTTAAGTATGTGCATTATATTTGCAGTAGTTTTTAGGGTCTAATGATGGTCCTAACTCAATTTTTTTTTGGGGAATTTTTTTGAAAAAAATGCCTTGCTATAGCCTTACTTTTTATTTTGGGTGATTTTTGTTTTTTGTCATTTTTTGTGCCTTATAGCCTTTTTAGCCCAGTTTAATTATGTGCATTATATTTGCAGTAGTTTTTAGGGTCTAATGATGGTCCTAACTCAATTTTTTTTTTTAGGGAATTTTTTTGAAAAAAAATGCCTTGCTATAGCCTTACTTTTTATTTTGGGTGATTTTTGTTTTTTGTCATTTTTTGTGCCTTATAGCCTTTTTAGCCCAGATTAAGTATGTGCATTGTATTTGCAGTAGTTTTTAGGGTCTAATGATGGTCCTAACTCAATTTTTTTTTTGGGGAATTTTTTTGAAAAAAATGCCTTGCTATAGCCTTACTTTTTATTTTTCGGGTGATTTTTATTTTTTGTGCCTTATAGCCTTTTTAGCCCAGTTTAAGTATGTGCATTATATTTGCAGTAGTTTTTAGGGTCTAATGATGGTCCTAACTCAATTTTTTTTTTGGGGAATTTTTTTGAAAAAAATGCCTTGCTATAGCCTTACTTTTTATTTTGGGTGATTTTTGTTTTTTGTCATTTTTTTGCCTTATAGCCTTTTTAGCCCAGTTTAAGTATGTGCATTATATTTGCAGTAGTTTTTAGGGTCTAATGATGGTCCTAACTCAATTTTTTTTTTGTGGAATTTTTTTGAAAAAAATGCCTTTTGGGTGATTTTTGTTTTTTGTCATTTTTTGTGCCTTATAGCCTTTTTAGCCCAGTTTAATTATGTGCATTATATTTGCAGTAGTTTTTAGGGTCTAATGATGGTCCTAACTCAATTTTTTTTTTTGGAATTTTTTTGAAAAAAATGCCTTGCTATCGCCTTACTTTTTATTTTGGGTGATTTTTGTTTTTTGTCATTTTTTGTGCCTTATAGCCTTTTTA